>NW_024869108.1:0-19012 GCF_013358625.1 Macadamia integrifolia
GAAAGCTTTGTAACTGAAAATCTTTGTGTGTGTGTGTGTGTGTGTGTGTGTGTGTGTGTGTGTGTGTGTGTGAGAGAGAGAGAGAGAGAGAGAGAGAGAGAGAGAGAGAGAGAGATCAACAATCTTGAAGGGCTTCAAGTCTTCAAACAATCTTGTAATAGCTCTCAAAACACTTTCTCACAAGTTAGAATAAACAAGAAAAGAAAAACCGATGGAGGGTTGAGAAGGGGGGAGAAGAATTAATGAATGGGCATCTCACTCCTCGATTTAGGCATCTCACCCAACTGAATCCCACAACATAACAGCATAAGCCATCGTTTTTGTTTTACTCAAATCTTCATTAACTTAAAATTTATTATAAATGTCTCTTTAAATAGACTAGGCATAGCCTTACAATTTAGAAACAAATTAAAAAAAGAAACTAATGACTCTTAGAAGCTAATTACTGACTTGTACTCTAAGAAACTAACATATGACAATAAATGACTTTTCTAGAATACTAAAACTGACTTTGGTTACTTGTTAACACAAAAATAATACAAAATAAAAGCCAAACTGTTCACATGAACAATGAATTCTGGTTTTGAGTTGGCTTGAGGGGCCAACCAAATTACTGTTCACGTGAACAATGAATTCTGGTTTTGAGTTAGCTTGAGGGGCCAATATTGGGGCTGGCTGGTCTGGTTTGATTAAACCAGCAACCCCTTTCTTTTGTATGCTCCATCTACATCATGACTTTTTCTTTTAATCCTTAATATTTGTTTAATGAGAACTATTTCTTAATTTTTCATTTATAACTTATATTTATCAAATTTATTTCCATGAGTATTAACAGATTTATTATTTAGCGAGTGAAAAAATGAAAAATTATTTAATATTTCTTATTTTACGTACTTCTCTAAATTTTATTCTTGTCTTTAGTATGATCTTCAATTGACAAAGCCATAAATAGAGCTACTAGGTCATTTTATATTTCTTTTCCATATGTATCTAAAATATTTTATACAGTAACAAAAGTGCAGCCACGTCACTAAGTGCATTTTACATTTATAGTTACATTGACCTTCTTCGGTCCTTTTCTTCTAAAACAACTTTGGCAAGCAAAAGACTAGCTTTGTATTAATTAATATGAAAACATATTATTGGAAAAATGGATTTCTTTATATATATATATTTTTTTTTGATAAAGATCAGGAAAGAATAGTATTAGAAAAGAATGAATGCAATATAGAATGATACCATAGAAGAAAAGAAATTTAGATTGCAGAACAATATTATATTCTTAATAAATTCAAGAACAATATTAAAGTTTAAATTGCTACTTTCACACTTAAGCATGCATGCATCGACCACTAAATCAATTATGGTGTGAATAAAGAAAACTCTTATTCACACACAAAAAAAAAAAAAAAAAAAAACTGTATTTAGTAATCAAATAAAGTGTGAACCAACCTGTATTATAGCATGTTAACCATATTTTGAAATTTTAATCATGTGAAATGGAAGTGGCAACAAAATTACCTGGTACCAAATGCATGCAACGATCATTGGAATAAAAAATATCAACATTTTCCATGCAACTTGTGACATTACTGCAATAGTTCCCAGGAATTCTATGATTGAAATAAGAAGTTCTTCAAATTGACGTGGAACAGATGTATCAACTGCACTTTGATCTGTGGTTACCTATTTACAAAAATAGAATTTATTTAAAATTATATTAACTTTTTAAGGATCAAATAAGTTCATTTGGATCCCAGAAGTAATTAAGCATATTAACAAACCCGATTTAGAATCCTTCCGCTCGGGGTAGAATCAAAAAATGATAAGGGAGCACGGAAAATGCACAAATGCATTTTGTTGAAGAGCAGAGTCGATGTCTTGTATCCAATAGTTGCTGTGAGCATGGACCTTATAAATGTACAAAAAGAGCTCCCAAGGGTTAAACCAATATAGATATAGATGAGAGTGGATCCTCTAACATTAGGTCTTTCATCCTTTGAAACAGGATTATACAACACCATCCAGTAACTACTGCCTATTAGGAGAAGCTCAAAAAGAATTTGTGCCAAAAGTATCAATGGTACAAAAGCTCCTTTATACACAGCTGTAACATACTTCCAGTAGACTGAAGGATTAACTCCACCATTTTCTCTCTTTTCTTCTTGGACAAGCTGGCCTTTTAACTCAATCAATTTTTCCGTTTTATAGTTTTTGGACTCCCTTACCTCATCATCATCTTGAATAGATTTTTCACTAAGCAACAAATTATTATCTTCTTCGTCATTAATTAAATTATCCAAAGTAGCCCCATGTTTGACATGATTAATTTTAGCTAAGGCTTTCTTATGTGCACCCACTAACTCCATAAAAGCAGTTCCTGAACTAAGAATTTCTTCGTATTTTCCTGCTTGAATAATCTTTCCATCTCTCATCACCTATCAAACAAAAGAAGATAAACAATTACTCTCAAACAAGAATGAGACACTTGAAGTTGGGGGAAAAAAAAAGATGATATATTCTCACCAGGATAAGATCAGCAAAAGGAAAAAACTCTACTTGGTGTGTAACATAAATTACTGTTTTGGAACCCAACATTTTGAGCAAACACTCCTGCACAAAAGTTCAAAAGTTCACATTTGGGAACTCAAAAAGAATTTTGGTTACTTATAAGAGATCCACAGAGATATACATATTAATGTAAATTAGTTTTCATAAAAATAAGTAACACCATTCCATAGGTTTTTTGTAGGAGCATGCATTGCTCAATATTATTTGTCTTTATGTCTTGTTTGTTCAGATAATATTAAACGATGATTTCATTATTCTTAGAAATATTTTTAAGTGAACCTCAATTTTTTGTGCACAAAATTGTGATGTAAGCAATGAGATGTATAACTTCAAGTCAATTCATCAAGGAAAGTTATAGAAGTAAAACTCAACAAGTAACTACCTTAAATAGATGAGTTCCAGTGTGAGCATCCACAGCACTAAAAGGATCATCAAGTAGATAAATATCAGCATCATGGTACAAAGCACGCGCAATTTGTATTCTTTGTTTCTGTCCACCACTCAGGTTAATCCCTCTCTCCCCTATGATAGTTTGGTCCCCAAAGTCAAACAATTCTAGGTCTTTTTTCAATGAACATGCTTCAAGGATCATCTCGTACCTTTCCTTATCCATCTCCTTACCAAATAATATATTGTCTACTATCTTGCCACTTTGTATCCAAGATGATTGGGCAACATAGGCTTTTTTCCCTTTTAACTTAATAGTTCCAGATACCTTTGGCACTTCCCCCAGTATGCATGAAAGCAGACTTGACTTGCCTGACCCAACAGAACCACAAACAACCACTTTCATACCATGTTTCACTTGAAAATTAATATCTTTTAATGTAAGATTAGGGGAATGAAGTTCCCAAGAGAAGTTTCCCTTGACTATCTCAATTGCAACTTCAGTATCATCTCTTGGAAGCTTTTGTACTATATTTTGATCAAGGTCACCAAGACAAAGAAATGAGATTATCCTATCAAGTGAGATTTTAATCTGAAGTACCATAGATATTGTGTCTGGGAGATTATAAATGGGCACTTGCAACATTTGAAATGTTGCAAGTGCAGATAAAATCTTCCCTGAGTCCAACTGAATTCCCATAAGCACACAAGATCCAAAAGTAACTACGGATACAAACAAGGGAGTGGACGAGTAGACAAAGGAAGTCATAGCTGATGTATAAAGTAACTTCTTCAACCATTTAGTCTCAAATTTCCTAAGCTCAATTATCTTAGCCAAGAATTTCATCTCCCATCCTTGGAGCTTGAGAATCCTCATGTTCCTCAGAGCCTCAGATGTTACATTCATCCTTCGATCCTTTGAATCCATTAATTCCCCCTGAATTTTCTCCTGGAGTTTTACCAATGGAGAATTTGCCAACATCAAAATCATTATGGCAACCAATGCTACTAGTGAAGCGAGTCCAAGCCTCGTGTATAAGATATACAAAGCTAAAAAAACTTGAACAGGAACCTTCCATATATCGTGCAAGTACCAACTGAAAAAACCAATTCTCTCAACATCAACAGTCATCAAATTAATGTTCTCCCCACTGGTGTGGCCCTGCTTTGATTGGCTTGAAAGCCTAAGATTCTTCTTATAGATTATTGCGAACAAGGCAGCACTAACCCTATTTACCATCTTTCGTAATTGAAAGAACAAATGTCTTTCTGAGATGCACCTTATAAGTTTTGAAAGAAAAAAAATAAGCACTAACGCATAGCCTTTATAATTTTGTTGGTGAGAGCTTTTGAAATACTGAAAAAATGATTCAATGAGGTATGGTCCAACATAAGAAGCCAACGTGCATATAATGGACAATAGACCTGTCCATAGAATTTCTTTCCACGTTAGGAGAATCAAAGCTTTCACCAACTTGATTGTGCTTACGTGATCAACATTACCATTGTTATCACGATCATATTCAAGTTTATTTTGAAAACAAGAGAAGACCACATTGGCTCTATCAAAACTGGCAAGTTGAGGCACATCTTCCAGGTCCAATGTTTTTTTATATCCAAGTGCGACTAAAGGACCCATCCAAGCAAAAGTAAAAATATTAAGAAGATTGGCATTTGCATAAGAAGTTACATTCTCTCCACCAACACTTGATCCTTGTCTGTCGTCGCCATTATTTCGATCAAAACTTCTATTTAAAAGAGGTTCCAAAAAATGAAAATCTTCATCTTCTCCCCCTTTGCTAAATATCTCAGCATAACAAATGGATAAACCAGCAATAATAGATACAACATCAGAGACCCATAGCCTAATTGGTGAGGGAAAATGTTTCCAATAGAAAGCAAGATGTGTAGCAAAATAGGAACAAGACATTAGGAAGTAGAAGGCCCACCAAATCCTTAGTACAATAGGGAACTTACGCTCACCTGAATGAGAGAATTGGATGTGCAAGTAAGTGGAGATCACAAACCAAGTGATTGTTTTGGATACAAAATTCAGTTGGGCAACAATTTTTATATTGGACCAACCATGTCTATACCCAGAGAGATAGTTTAACACACATAAGAGAAGATCGCAAAAAGATAGACTAGTGCAAGATATAAGGGCCAACCAATAGGATAAAAAGTATGTATTCTTCAACATTGGTTTTGAATTATCAAGGGTAGGAACTGTGGGTCTCTTGCACACCCAAGAAATTGATAAAACTAATAACAAAATTAGGTGTGAAGACGCAGAAAACCCATGCAGAAAAGTGGTTGCAAAAGACTGCGAAAAGAATATCCAGATATTTATATCATTCTTTGATCCTTCAAAATCATCCATGTTTGCAAGTTTACTTTTCTTCTTTTTTTAATTTGGTGGATTAGCTTAAACGGATCCTTTACCACATTTTAACTATTGCAGGCCCATTTACAAAAATGGCGTGGAAACTCTAGCATATAAATACCAGTCATTTTCACCATATGTGCTTCAGGAAGACTTAGACCAATATTGGAATCTCAATACACCCTTAAATATAGTTGAACCTGTTAACAAACAGATAAAAAAAATTGTTTGAAGATGTATAAAGAATAAGAGAATCAATGAATTTTTTCTTAAGAAATAAATAAAAAAAAAGAATGGAAGAAGTTGTGGTGATATATGATTTTTTTTTGGGTAATGTGATGATATATGATTTACTCCATGTTCAATAAGAAGATCAATATAGAGAATAAGAACTTAGTATTACAATATGAAATAAACCAAAAAGAGTTTAGAATTGACATACTGAAGTAAGATGCAAGGAAATGCAAAGAACTTCATATCATAAGAACACTAAATGATGCATTGCAATAGATTTGTACTGACAAAATAAAAAATTGAACTTCCAAAATATCAAATCCTTATATGAAATTATAAATAATATATAGGAAGAACATCAGCAACATAGTTAACTGAATAGAACTTTCAATTATTCATATAGTAAGTTGTCTGCAAAACCCTTGCCAAACCATTGATGGAAATTTAAAGATCAACGAACGTGGGGGGAAATCTGAGTGACGTAACCACAACTAACCACACTTAATATATGAATCAATAATTGGATTGTGAGTTGTACACCAAGTAAAGTGACTGATTCCTATCCATCTCATATGATCAATATAATTGCCTTTCTTAACAGAACCAGCATAACCAAACAGTAATAGAAAGAGAGAAGTAGTGGAGAAAAGAGGAATCAATAGGGTTCAGATTCTTAGCTGATCTCACAGCTACATATTAATAAGGTCTAAAAAGAATCTATAATTACAAGAAACTCTCTAACTATTGAGATATTATACATAATTCCCTTATTATAGTTAGAAATATACAACTTGGTCCTGGTGCACTACCAACTGTGACAAACCCAGAATCTGGAAACAGTACCTACCAAAGAGATGAAAGAGGAGAGGAGAGAGAATTAGGGAACTAGTTCAGCAATAGAACCAGTGTGTATGTTCTATAACAGGTGACCCTCCTCCCTTCCCATTTGGCATTTACAATATAATCTCTCTCTCTCTCTCTCTGTGCAGTACTAGATGCACACACTTCTAGTTTTGGGTAAATCGAAAGTAAAAATCATTAGGCAATGACTCAAAGTTTCTCTCCTCTTTAAGACCTTTGATTATTTTGATATGGATATGCTAATGTTACATAATACGTGAGTGACGCCGCTCACATTTCACATACAAGCATGTAACACAGAAACCATAGATTGAACAACTGATTGTTTGTGTGTGTCAAATTATCTGAGAATAGCATTTTCGTCTTGGTGAGTTGGTGTAGGTGTTCCTGGGTATTATATGATCAAAGGAGGAAGGGGGAAATAGGATAACGCCCCAGAAACTGTTCACTCAGGGGACAACTTCTGCTATTTGATTGATAGAAAAGTTGGGTCTTCGATGTTGAACCCAACTTAAGCTCTTTGGCAGAAATATAAAACAAGATACATAGATAAGCCCTAGGGGGGAAAAAAAAACCCAGGTTATGGAGCCCTTTTTGCCTCGTTCATAGTGGAATAAGGATGGGAAAAGAGTAAAGAGTTGCATGAGAGAGAATGGTTCAGACTGGAAGCCCAAATCGGTTAAAGGACAGATGTTCATAGGAATTGTGCACCACTGTTGTTGATACAGGATTTCTCATTCTCATTCCCATTTCTTTTCTATCATCAACCAATTGCCATGTTTCATTGAACAACTTAAACCTAGCTTAGTCAATGTTTTAAAACCTCAATCATGCTTAACAGAACAAAAGGAAAACTTGAATCCCACATAGGTGAGAGAGAGAGAGAGAGAGAGAGAGAGAGAGAGAGAGAGAGAGAGAGAGAGAAAAGTGTACCTTTATGAAGAACCTTACGAAGAACGTTAAACTTCTTTCATGACCAAAAATTTTACCACCATGGCCTCTGCGCCTGGATGTGGAAATGGGCTTTTATATATGACTTTGTCTCATAACTCCTGACTTCCTAAGAAATAGGAAAGTTGCGGTTCGTATCCTCAGGAGCTCTCGTATTTCCTCTTTTCCTGAGAATTTGAAAAGTGGAGAATTGGTATCCCCAGGATTCCCGCGTTCCAAGGATTACGCTCTATGTTCGATTAAGTGAAATGAATGGTACCAACGCAAAACCTAAAACGTTGAAGAAAAGGTTCACTCACGGACACACAGACGTTTTATACGCCTGAAGGCGGTTGGTTTGGCGGTTGGAGATTATCGGGCTTTACTTCAGAATGGCAATGGGTAAAAGTAAAATAAAATAAAATAAAAATGAAAGAAAGAAGAAGCAGGAGGATACCTATAGAATGATAAGAGGGAGAATTTTCTGTGCATGAGCATGGCCCTATGCCAGCATGAGGACAAATGAGAGTGCACATAAAAATATCAATAGGGTAAGATTCCCATCTTTCATTAGGGCAGGATGGTCATTTCTCCCCATCCCGATCCTATCTAGCACAGATGAAAAAAAAACTCAGGTTATGCAGATCTACTTCAAAGTGAGACCATGCTGGAATACATTTTATAAGGGGTACTGCTGGATTGGTGCTGGATTGGTCACTTTTAATTTTTTTTTTTTTAAAGTAAAACCCAAAGAGAGTTGAACCCTTGATCTCTTTATTGTGAGGGAGTTGATCTTTGCTAACTGAGCGGCCCTGTCGAGGTTTCTGATTAACCACTTTGAACCAATTGAGTACCTATTATGGGATTATTATATGGGTGTTTTAGGTACTTACTATTCAGTTTTCACTCTCTTGGACCTAACGTACTTAGAATTTTCATCAAGTTTATGTTGCACTGAACATCTATTCTACTCATTTCTTTTGCTAAATAGATAATATTATATATATATAAAAAGGAATACATCAAACAGAAATAAAAAAGACACAGCAGAAACCACTAGAAAAACTGGCAAACTCCACCTTCGGCATAGAGAGCAAGCCAAACTTTTGCACTCAAGCTCTCTTTCTCCAATTTTCTGAAGCCTTGTAGCTTCTAGTCAAATAAAATGTATGGTCGCAAGAAGATGACAGACCTTCCAAGAAATCATACCAATAATTACCTTGTGGATTTTGAGTAAGCTCCAGTCAATAAGTATCAACTTTTTTTTTCAAACTGAAACCGATTCAGCTAGTCTATTCATAATGACTACTCTTCTGAGGGAAAACATTGATAGCCAAGAGCACAATATAGAACCCAGATAGCACTTTGTGCAACTAGCAGGTGCATTAGTTAAAAATTGTACAACTAACATGTCACTTTTTTTTTTTTTTTTTTGAAATCCAGTGCACAAGGCTCCCTCAACTGTAGGGTCTGGGAGGGGCAAGTGTACATAGCCTCACTTCCTGCAAAGCAGAAGAGGTTGTTTCCATGTTTTTGAACTAGTGACCAACATGCATGCTACAATAGTGCAACTTAACCGTTGCACCACAGGCTCACCCTCAACAAACATGTTATTGATGCCTCTGTAAATTTTCACTATAGACTACATCTTTATTCATATACCCCAAACATTTCTTTTACCTAACTTTTACTTTACGTAAACTTATTTTTTTGGTAATTGCTTTACGTAAACTTACTAACCATATGAATGACATGCAAAAAGCCACCACTTGCCTAATCTTAGAGTACCCTTGTTTAAATTAACATAATGCTTATCACTCTCGCAATGTGAATCTTCATAAATGACCTCTCAATTCCTCTTTTAACTTTACCTGAATTATTTAAAAAAAAAAAAAGACTTGAAAAGATAATTTCGTTAGGCCCTATTAGGCTTAGATGTAAAGAGAGAATAATTTACATCTTTATTTTTATTCTTGCAGAGGAGGTGCTATGCAGGGGCCTGAGTGGCCTGTTGAAGGAGGGGAAATTAAAGGCTCTCCCTGGTCCAAGAGGGGTGAGAGTCCCTAGTCATCTGCTATTCGTAGATGACATATTTATCTTCATGAACGCTACAGCAAAGCATGTTCTCTGTTTAAGAGATTTTCTGCTCAAATACCAAGAGTTTTCTGGTCAAAGATTTAACTTGGATAAAAGTAAAATATTCTTTGGTAAAGTTGCGCCTCGCCGGAAAAGATTTATTGCTGATTTGCTGAACATCCCATTTGTTCTCTACCAACAAGGTATCTTGGGGTAGAGATCTTCAAAGGAGATGTTAAGAAGGATAGGATACTACCTCTGATGGACAAGATAAAAGCTCGTTTGCAGTGATGGAGGGGCAAGCTGCTATCTATGGCGGGTCGGGTAGAATTGACTCAGTCTGTGATCTCAGGCATGCCAATTCATAACTTTTCAGTTTATTGGTGGCCTGAATCTGTGATCAAAACAGTGGAGAGATGGATGAGAAATTTCCTGTGGTCTGGGGATATTGACACAGTGAAGAAAATCTCTGTGAAATGGGAAGAAGTGTGCAGGCCGAAGGCAGAAGGAGGTTTAGGTATCAGAAGATTAAGGGATGTGAATTGTGCAGGGCTCAGCAAACTTGTGTGGCAGATGAAACATGAAAAAAATGCCTTTAGTAGTTTCTTACCGGCGAGGTTTGTGAATGAAGGTGGAAATCTCAAGAAGGGGTATAAATCCTCCTCTGTGTTAAAAGGTATTGCCAAGATGTGGCACTGTCTCTGAAGCTGAATGTTGGATGGTGGGAAATGGTGAAGATATATATTTTTGGCATGACCGATGGTTAGGTCCGCACTCAATTGCAAAGCTCTCTCCTCTCCCTCATTCTCTTTTCCATATCACAAGTAAAGTTGCGGATTTCATTTGGGAGGGTAAGTGGTGTCTCCCCCGGGCCAATTCGGATTTCTTATGTAGCATATTCAAAGAAATCAGTAGTTTACCCCTATCGCTTGGTCAAAGGGATAGATGTTGCTGGTCTCTTTCCTTTTTAGGTGCTTTTTCCTCAAGGTCAGCATGAGAGGCGCTGAGAAAGGATGCTCCAAAGGTTGGCTGGGCTAAGGTAGTATGGCGGACTGGTTTGCTGCCTCGCCAATTGGTGTTTGGATGGAGGCTAATGCATAGAAAACTGCCCTGTGACGAGATGGTGAAAAGTAAAGGAGTGCCGCTGCCTTCCAGGTGTGAGGTTTGCTACAAGGCGAAGGAGTCTTTCCTGCACTTGTTCTTGGAGTGTGAAGGGGGTGCTTATATTTGGAGTGCCTTTGCAGAGGTTTTTCAGGTTTTTGTGACCGAATCAATGGACAGATTTTCCAGAGCATGTTACATGGTGGACCCAAAGGTCTAGCGCTACTGGCATATCTCAGGTATGGTTGGCGGGTTTGATCCTTATTCCCTACCTTATATGGATGTAGAGAAACTCAAGGAGGTTTAGGGAATGCATCGATCTTATGGCCAGATTTTCTCTACAATCATAGAGGAAGTCAAAAGGCGTGGGCCAGGGAAACAGGATAGAAGTAAATCTAGTCTAGATATAGAGAGATGCAATAATCTGAATATAGTGGTGCAAAGAAGAAAGATCAAGGGAGTGAGAGAAGTTTTTTGGCTTTCTCCAACGGTAGGATGGTGGAAACTAAACTGTGATGGCTCGTCTTTGGGAAATCCATGGAATGCAGGAGCAGGTGGTCTAGTAAGAGATAGCAATGGTCAGGTAGTTTTATCTTTTAGCTCCTTTTAGGTAAAGCAACGAGCTTCCAAGCTGAATTCCATGCTTTGATGGAGGGAATCGATAGAGCGAGAGAGAAGAAGTGTGAAGCTTTATGGATTGAATGTGATTCGGTATCAGTAGTCATTATGGTGCAAAGGGGGCTGATCCCATGGTTTGTATGGCAGAAGTGGTCTGCTCTCATTTCCTACCTCAGGGGTATAAGTTGGAAAATCACTCATTGCTACCGAGAAGCCAATCCAATAGCAGATTTTCTAGCACAATCGGCAGCGAAGAAAGAGATGTCTTCATCTAATGTCGTGTGGCCTCCAGAGGTACATCATTTCTTATCAGATGACACGATGGGCTGATCGTGGTTCAGATTTTATTAATCTTATGTTTTTTTCCTCCTTATACTACCTAGTTTCCTCCTTCTGCTGATGGCAATGCCGAAGGTGGAGGAGGGTCCTAAGGTTGTGATTGTATGCCTTTGATTTTGTTTTCATTCCCTTATTCTTCCTACCCTTGTACAGTCTTTTCTTTGGCTTTTAATATACAAGACCTTTTAGCGAAAAAAGTACAGAGAGAATAATTGTATGCGAAACTCAAAAACATATAAAATAAGAAAACTAATTTTACCATGTCACTTCCAAAAAATTTCAGTGTTATTTTGAATAAAAATGAAGTAAAAGTTAGCATTTTGCTCTGTGCTCCCTACTGGACGGCCACCGGATAGAGGAAGGCAGAAATTGATCACAGACTTCTGGCCAATGGAAAGGAGGGACGATGATGAGGCCGATGTTATAGTCTCGTCACTGGCTCACAATGGAAATAGGGAGCCACTCCCGGTGGCTTCAGGTCCTGTTGAAGGGAGGCCAACAACGGCTCATGGACTAAAGAAATCCTATGCAAAAGCTGTTGAGAGTACCTTTCCAGAGGTAAGTGAACTTACTGACCCTGTTCACGCAGGAAACTCCACGAAGGTGATTATTCCCCAAGATGCATATGAAGATCATCTAGGAAGATATCGATTTGCCTTAATAGGTAGAATCAACTTCCGTCATGTCTCTTTGGACGATGTTCGTAGGGAGGCTCACGAGGCTTGGAATCTGCAGGGCGCCGTGAAGATGGTGCCCATGGGCAAGGGCTTCACCATTTTTCAGTTTGCTTCTGAGGCTGACATGGTCACAATATGGCGGAGGAGCCCTGTGAAGGTCAGAGGGCAGCTAGTGCGCTTCCAGTTTTGGCACCCTGATTTCAACATTCATGAAAAACCTATCAATAAGGTTCTTGTCTGGGTGAGATTTCCAAAATTACCATTGGAGTACTGGCATGAGAAAGTGCTTTTGACAATGGCAAAAGCTGCTGGCCGTCCTCTTGCATTAGATCAACGCATAAAAAATGTGATGTATGGTAATTATGCTTGGGTCCTTGTTGAAATGGAGATCGGAGGCTTGAGGCCAGAAGAGATTCAGGTTGAACGTAAGCAACCAGGGACTGAGAATCTATTCTGGTTCAAGCAGAAATTATTTTATGAGGATGCTATGGGGAAGTGTGGATACTGTAAGAAGGTAGGACACATCATTGGAGACTACAGAGAAAAAAAAAATCGCAGAGTCCAAGGCTGCTTTTCATGCGAATGATTGTGGTATCCCAGGTGCAAACTATGTTGATGAACTGCCAAGGGACTCGGTGGCTCCCGTAACCTTGTCTTCCACTCGACGATTACAGCAGTATGGCGGAGCTGGTATCATCCATGGGGGCTGCTCAGCCTCCTGCGGTGGTGGGGCAACCGCTCATAGAGAAGATGAGAATCAGATGGAGAATAATCCTATTATGGAAGTTGACTCCGAAAAGGAAACTAATTTTTTGGAATCAATTACTCCCCAGTCTAGGCGTCCTTTGGAAATGGAGATGAATATTCCCTTAGCAAATATGAAAGATAATTCAAATTTTGAACTAGAGTCCAATATTCCTTTAGTTAATATGGACGGTTATTCAGATTTTGAATTTGGATCAAATATGGAAGTAAATTCTGGAGTAAAGATTGTGATCAGATCTGATAATGAGGTGGGTGCCCTGGATTTGGGTATAGAGCAGGGCTCCTTTGACCCTCACGGCCCACCCAACCCTCTCTTGCATAGCGTCGATGCCAATCAGGCCATGGTAAATCAGACGGAAGGAGTGCGACGCAGTCTGCGATATGCTAATCGTGGTGGCCATGCTATCATTTCTGGTACAGGCATGTCCGATTCTATTGGTGCAGCAAGATTGAACAGTGTTAGGGAGATTGACTCTGCCGCCTTACGAAGAGAATCTGAGGTTAGAAATCAGAAGAAAAAGGGCAAGCAGGTTAATGTGGCGGAACATTCGTGGTATTAAGAAGATTGCTGCCAAGGTAACCTTATCTAAAATTGTTCGTGAAAATTCTCCTGATTTAATTTGTATTGCAGAGCCTATGATCCCTGTGATCAAGTTTCCACGGTTGTTTTTTAATAAGCTTGGGTTTTCGTTGGAGTTGATTCACAATGATAGGAATGACTCGCACCCTAACCTTTGGATTTTGTGGAAGGAAAATTTGAAAAAGCCTTCGATAATCTCCATGTCTGATCAGCAGATTTCTTTTGATATTGAGTGGAATGATAGAGTTCTTGAATTTTCAGTGGTTCATGCCAAATGCTTAAGAGCTGAGAGAAGGGACCTTTGGCTGGAACTGGCCACTAACCCTTCTGATCGTCCAAGAATGATTATTGGGGATTTCAATGTGACCCTATTCGACAATGAGAGAAGAGGACCTGGAAGATTTTTCTAAGGGGCTGCATCTGAATTTGGAGCCATGGTTGATGCCACATCCATGATCCAAATTCCTTCCTCTGGCAAGAAGTTCACCTGGAGCAACAACAGAAGGTCTGGCAATTTGGTAGCGGTCCTGGATAGAGATTTTGTGAATGAAGATTGGTTGAACTCCTTTGATGATTGCTCTTAGAAGGTCCTCCCCCGAATTGCTTCGGATCATGCTCCCCTGCTAGTCTCCTCTAGGCTCTCATCTAAGCCTAAGAAATACCCTTTCTGCATCAACAAAATTTGGTTGGACCACCCTGAGTCTATGGATATGACTCGAGAAGCATGGAACATGAACTTGATCAGCTCTGCTACATTTATCTTATATCAGAAGCTGAAGAGATTAAAGCCAGTTATCAAATCTTGGTCAAGAAGGGCCTTTCCTAACCTGAATCAAGAGGTTGATAGTGCGAGGATTGAGTTGGAGACAGTTCAATCTCTCATAGAGGAAGAGGGCTATTCTGAGCATCTTTTTGACTTGGAAGCTGATGCAAAGACTAGGCTCTGGAAAGCCATTGACAATCATGAGAAAATTTGGGCTCAAAAGTCCAAAATTAGATGGTTGAAAGAAGGGGATAGATGCTCTAGGTTTTTTCATGTTATGACTCGTGTAAAGAGATCGAGGAACTCCATCAGGAGCATTATCATAGAGAGCGGGGCTGAGATCAGTGATTAGGGTTAGTTGGGGAGCTATTTGGCAGACTTCTATGGGGAGTTCCATCAAAGGATCGAGCTAGATACTCAACCTCAAATTTTCAATTGCATTCCCAATATTCTTCATGACCCAGATAGACTGCTGGACTCCATCCCCTCTGATGATGAGATTAAACGAAAGTTTGGGACCTGGATCCTGATAGTTCTCCAGGTCCGGACGGTTATTCGGGAGCTTTCTTCAGAACCTGCTGGGAGGTGGTGAACATTGATGTCTGCAGGGCAGTGAAAGGGTTCTCCTCTTTAGGTATTCTCCCTCATGGAATCAATAATAATTTGTTGTTACTAATTCCTAAGGTGAATGATGCCAGATCATTAGATAAATTCTGTCCATTATGCATGGGGAATTTCTTCTGCAAAATTCTTTCAAAAATCTTGGCTTCCCATATCTTTGTAGTCCTTCCTCAACTTATTTCTCAGGAGCAAGGAGCTTTCCAAAAGGGCAAAGTAATCCAGACGAATATTGGGCTGGCTTCTAAGTTAGCCAACCTGATGAGAAATTCATCCAGGGGAGGCGGCCGAGGCTTGAAGCTTGACATAAGGAAGGCCTTTGACACCATTTCATGGGAATTTCTATTCCAGGTCCTTAGCAGATTTGGGTTCTCTGACACTATGATAGGATGGATCCATATGATTCTAAGGTCTGCTAGAATTTCGGTTCTCCTCAATGGCGGCCCTGTGGGCTATTTTGAAGCTAGTAGAGGTCTCTGGCAGGGCGACCCTATCTCCCCCATATTATTCATTATTGCCGAGGAAGTTCTTTGCCGTGGGTTAAAGGATCTGGCTGCCAAGAATCTTATAAAGCCTATTGCTGGTCCCCGTGGAGCTGAAATTCCTACCCATCTTCTCTTCGCTGATGATGTTTTCATATTTATGAACGCCTCTAAAAGGTATGTTAGAAATCTCAGGGTATTCCTTGATAGCTACCAAAGTAGTTCAGGTCAATTTTTCAATTTAGAAAAAAGTAAACTTTTTTTGGGAAAAATCCCTTCGGCGAGGAAGCAGTGGCTCTCTGATGAGTTGAATATTACAACCTGTTCTTTTCCCACCAAATATCTGGGGGTCCAGATCTTCCAAGGTCGTGTGAAAAGGGAACCCCTTCTCCCTGTGATGGATAAAATCAAAGCTAAATTAGCGGGTTGGAAGGGGAAACTTCTCTCTATGGCTGGTAGAGTGGAGCTAGTTAAATCAGTCATTTCTGGTATGCCATTGCACAACTTCTCTATATACTGGTGGCCTGCTACCATGATTAAATGCCTTGAAAAAGGGATGCAGAACTTTATCTAGACAGGGGAGACTGATAGCTCCAAAGCTATAACTGTCAAATGGGATCAGGTCTGTAAGCCTAAGAAGGAAGGTGGCCTTGGTCTCCGTAGACTCAAGGATGTTAATAAGGCCCTAATTGCCAAACTAGCATGGAAGATCAAGCATGGCGACTCTATCTTAGAAGAATTATTAGAGAAAGATTCTTGTCTAGCCATGGTAGGCCCAAGAGAGCCTACAAATGCTCCTCTATTTGGCCAGGGATAAGGAGAATGTGGAAGTTTGTATCTGATAATGAGAGGTGGATCATCGGCAACGAAAGACATATTGACTTCTGGAGAGATAATTGGGGAGGGGCTCATTCTATTTGGGAGCTATCGGAGTTGGGGGAGGACGTGATTCGCAATCCTGCTCCTTCATTATCAGATTTCATTAATGAAGGTCACTGGATGATGCCTCAAGTGGAGTCCTTTTTCTTAATGGATATTTACTCAAAAATCAAGGCATAAACCTTCCATCGCTGCCTATGGAGGACCGATGCATTTGGAGCTTAAATCCGATGGGGCACTTCACCGTTAAGTCTGCCTAGAATGCCCTTAGGTCCCCATCATCCTCGGTTTCTTAGGATAAGGTTATCTGGCATAAATTCCTTCTGCCTAGGCTCTCTACCCTGGGTTGGCACTGGTTGCATGACAAGATCCCTACTGATGAGAAAATTCAATCTAGAGGAATCCATCTTCCTTCTAGGTGTGATTTATGTGGCTTCAGCTCTGAGTCTACCTTCCATTTATTCCTTGATTGCAGCTTCTCAACTGATTTATGGAGGAAGGTTTTAGACTTATTTAACGTAGCCTGGACCAGCAAAGATTTAGCGATAGACATGGTTGTTTGGTGGCACAACAAGGGCAAAGGATGGTCCGTAAAGATGGGTTGCACGTTCAGTTTGTTTGTTACGATGGCTGCGATATGGAATGAAAGAAATCAGAGGCGCTATGAGGGTAAATCAAGAAGCGCAGCATTAGTCCTTCGTGGCATTAAAAGTGAGATTTCTTTTTTATGTAGTAGCCAAAAATTCTACCCCAAATCTGTAGAGGACCTCATTATATGTAGAAGACTTAATCTTGGTACTGCTCCCTATAGCAGACAAGGCATTCTGGAAGTCCATTAGTGCAAGCCTATCCAGACTTGGGTGAAGCTAAATGTTGATGGGTGTTCCCTTGGCAACCCTGGTCGTGCAGGATGCGGAGGTATTTTTCGGGACCACCAAGGGAGAATGATGCGGTGCTTTAGTTTCTCCCTGGGTGTGGATTCCAGCTTTTTAGTTGAGATTTCGAGCATCATTAAAGGCATGTCGATTGCTCGAGACCTGCACATATCTCACCTTTGGATCGAGTCTGACTCCTCTGCGGCGGTTTCCCTCTTTCACCATAGGCTCATTCCATGGTTTATGTATCAAGAATGGTGCCATCTCCTTTCATACTTGATCTCTGGAGAGTGGAAGATTTATCACTGCTTCAGGGAAGCTAATCCTGTTGCTGACTACTTGGCAAAGACAACGGCTTCATCTGGAGCCTCCTCTGATGAGGCTACTCTCCCTCCTATGTTGATCAATGAGCTGATTATAGATGAAGGGGGGCGGCCTAGATATAGATTTTATTCTTAGCAGCCCTGAGCCTCTGCTGATGGCTTTGCCGAAGGTGAAGGCTCAACCTTTGCTTTTGTATCATATTTTTCTCTCTTTTTTTTCTCCATTAATATAATCTGATCTTTTAGCAAAAAAAAGTTAAAATTATGTGTGCACTGTGTGTTTGCATGAGGACTTAACAATTTGCATGAGGACTTAACAATTTGCAGGTGAGGACTGCCTTTCAAGAATTTTTATGTTCTGCTACAACTTCTTCATGAGTGTCTGCTCCCTATGGGTACTTGCCTCCAACAATTCTCTAGTTGCAAGGCCCTTTGCTTCAATCCTAATGACCATGTCATGTAGTAACATTAATGAACCATTTAGGAATTGCATACCAAAATGCCCTTGTTAATATAACTCATTCATGGAAAACACATGACATATGAGTCAAGATTGAAGCATAATCAAACACTAAAAGGTAGAGAAAGAAACAAAGAAAGAAAGAAAAATTCAGCCATGGCAAGAATCGTCTAGTATGTTTGATAGGGATAAAGAAAGTCATTGGGAATGGGGTTCATTTGTTTGATTATTTCTTCTTGAGGATGGATTGAAATATCTTGGCCCATGGCTCTGTATTCAAGTTGTCTTCCCAGGCTAAAGGCAGCGGTGTACTGCTAAATAATTTTCCAAAAAAAAAAAGGTTAAGCATTAGACCCTTTCCTTTGCAAATGATTCTGGCTACAAAATGTACAGGGAATGGAGACTTGGACAGCAGTTTTACCCATTTGGATCCTTTCTAGCATTTATCTTATCACTACATAAGGAACCAATTTAGAAGATAGTTGAACATGATTAAACTCCATGTTGATCACTTCTAAAGATGGGTCAGATCTATTGCTGCCCAAGGACCTTTCACATTAAGAATGAGAAGATACAAGTGAAGGGAGCATGTACCTACTAAGAACTTAGAAAGAACCAAAAGGACAACAACAAACGAATTAAGTCTAGATTAAAAAGGAGAAATGAAGTCAGATTAATCATTCTCAGATTATGGAATACAAAGGTAAAGTCCACTACACATTTTGATAAAATTTCAAGATTAATCTATTTAATTCATCCAAGGATCAGATTAAAATAGGTTTACTGCCTACAAATTCTCACATTCATCTAAACAAATTTCATGATCTCAGCCATACCATATGTGAAGCTATCATTAACATGTTTAAAAGATCAAGAATAATGAATTTGGAGAGTAAATTGGCAGAATTTTACCTTACTCTGAGATGACTAACTGTTCAAGGTTGCAAACCTCAGTTGTCTCCCAGGATTGAAGAAATAGATCAATAGAGCACTTCAGTGCTTGAAATTCCCGGGCGAGCTGTGATCCAAAGCTTCCATTCTCCCTTCTGTCTTTTACTCTTTCTTTTCCTAACCTACAAAATCAGCTCCT
>NW_024869108.1:19032-36308 GCF_013358625.1 Macadamia integrifolia
TTTTTTTTTTTTGCTAAAGATGTGAATATTATTAAAAGCAAAATGAGAGTACAAAGAAAATAAAAAGGGCAAGCCCGAGACCCCTAGAGCCACTTGAGACCTCCACCTTCGGCATGGCCATCAGCAGAGGAGGCAAGCTTAACCCTAGAAGAAGCGGTACCTGTGCTTGCCCAACACATCATCCTCTAAATCGACATTAATATGATTCGGTAAAGGCACCGCGCAAGCAGAGACACCTGATTTGGATGCCTTCTTCGCCAGATAGTCCGCAGCAGTGTTCACTTCTCTATAGCAGTGGGTGATCTTCCATGGAGTAGATTCCAAAAAAGGAAGGGTGCAAATCCACTTTTGAAGGGAAAACCAAGGAATCCAGAGACCTCTGACATTCATATTTTGAGCGAGCGTGATTCCTTCCAAGACCGCTTCAAATTCTGCTTCATAGGTCTTCTTGATAAACATGAAGGTACTGAAGGAGTTACAAACGCGCCCCTCACTATCTCTGGCGATGTCCCCTGCCCCTGCTCTACCTGGGTTGCCCAGAGAGCTGCCATCCACATTTATTTTGATCCAATTTATCAGAGGTTTACACCAATGCACTTCAAGAGGAGGCATATCCTTTTGGTTTTCTACAGATAGACCCAATTTCCTGCAGCAAATTAAATCAGGAGTTGATTTAATCTCACCCTTGGAGCGGCCTACACAGAGACAAATTTCTTGTCAAATATATTCATAGGAGTAGTTCACATTCCTAGCTGTGCCCTCATATCGTCTTCTGTTACGTTCCCACCAGATATGGGTAGCTATAATAGTAAACCCCATCAGCCAAGGAGACTTCAGATTGATGGATCTCGCTTTCCTCTTCCACCACATCATCAAACATGTCACTGAGTTGTGATCTGCCCAGTGGACACCAAAGCAATTTGTAAAATTCTCCCAAATGGCCATCGCATATTGCCAGTGTAGAAAAATATGGTTGGTGCTTTCTTCTGCCTGGTTGCAGAGAGAAGATTGAGACACCATTTGGACTCCTTTCTTTCTTGTAATCTCTCATCTATGGGGAGCCTCTAATGGGCAAGACGCCATCCCAGAGTAGAGTATTTGGGAGGGAGACCTTTATGCCATATCAAGGAATTCTAGCTCACTTTTGGTGATTTTCTTCTTATACTTTCCCAAGCAGAAGCGGTAGAGAAAGATCCCAGTGGAGTCAGTTGCCAAATGCATACGTCCTCTACTTGATACGCGAGGATTTTAACCTCTTTAATTGCTTTAAAAATAGACCGTAGTAGGTCTGAGTTCATGTCTGGAAGGGTCCATTTGCCATTTCGAATAAAATCACCTACTTTGGCATCAGAGTCCAGGAGAGAGATATCCGCATCCTGAATCTCGTCCATGATGGCCTTGGGTCCCCACCACTTATCTTTCCAGAATCTTGCTAGCCCCCCATTACCAATGATCCACCTTTCATTTAGATCCACAAACTTCCACACCTTTCGGATGCCCAAGGCGATAGAGGAGTGCCTGCAGCCCATATTAAAAGCTCCATTTTTCTTGACAAATCTTGCCCTGAGAAAAGAACTAGTGGCATGCTTCCCATGCTTGAAGAGCCACACCATCTTACTGAGCATAGCCATATTTGTATCTCTAAGTCTTCTAATCCCCAAGCCCCCCTCCTCCTTTGGCTTGCAAACAAAGTCCCATCTGACCGTGATCGCCTTAGAAGAATCCACCTCACCAGTCCAAATAAAGTTTCTCATCCATCTCTCCATTGTTTCAAGGAGAGATGATGGCCACCAATAAACAGCAAAGCTATGATTTGGAATGGCAGAGACAACCGATCGAACCAATTCTACCCTTCCTGCCATTGAAAGAAGCTTTCCTTTCCAACCAGCTAAACGGCCTTTCTTTTTTTGGAAACATACCATATAGATCGTGATTTGCAGTTGAGGGAGGATTCGTTGACTGAATTAAATGGGAATGGTGACAAAATAGGTCTTGGTCAATTGGAAAGTTTACTTCCCACAGATCACGTCCAAGGAAATTTGAATTTTCAAAACACTATTGAAAACCCGCTGGGTAACAATTGTCATGGGTCAGACCCATCGGGCCATGACAATTCCTTGTCCGAGAGTGATTCTGAGCATAGGGAGGAATCCTCCGAGGGTGATGCAAAGACTGATACCCAAGGGGTGATAGTTATTGCAGAGAGCATGCCAGTTCCTCGTACACTTCGTCCATGTAAAAACCAAACAGCATATGCTGTTTCTCGTGGATGTCGCAGGCTTACTAAAGCAGGCAAAGATGGACTAGGAAAAGAGTGGGGCAGCTATGACCACATCATCTCAGAAGTTTCTGAAACTCTGGTTATGGGTGGTAGGGTGGTTATACAACACCAAGAGGTCACAGCAATTGACCAAGCCATCTGCCAGGCGGAGGCAAATAAAAGGAGGAAGAAGGAGAAAGGTGTCGCAGAATCGGGGCAAACCTCAACGTCTGACCTTCAAGCTGCCTCCAAGAAGTGACTTTATGAAAATCCTCTTTTGGAACATTAGAGGTATCAAGAAGGTGATTGGAAAGAGAGCCTTGAGTGACTTAGTCAGGCAGAAGAACCCTGATCTTCTATGTCTCGTGGAGCCGATGGTGAATGTAAGCGACTTTCCAAGCTTATTCTTTAACAAATTAGGATTTCATTCTGATTTCATTTATAATAACCGTGGTGATAGAAATTCAAATGTATGGATTTTGTGGAGGAGAAATTTAAAAACAATTATTCTTGTTAACGACTACAAAACATTTATTTTTTACTTTCATTTCACTTTCATTCCAACCAAAGACATCCTAGTGGAGCCTGAAAAACCATAACTTTCAGCTTCCTTTTTCACTGTTGGTTGCAACAGGGCAGATTGGACCGGGTTTTCTTAGATTTTAGGTTGTCCTCTATTTTTGGTTTCATGGCCTTCGGTGGTGATTTTGTATTTCATTCATTCTTTTTAATAAAGTTCATTGCTGATTCTTAGCCCCAAAAAAAAAAAGTTTATCTTCCATTATGCTAGAAAATTGACTAACAAAATCATATTGGAACTCAAAAGGCATAATAAGCATGCCAAAATAAGTCATTATTTATCCTTCAAATAGCATAACCAGTAATATGTATAATAACATAAACAAGAGAACTAAAAGATAATCAAATTTTCAATTGTTGCTCAACCTAGAGTCTTTGTCCAGACAACTCCATTCTCATTTATCCAATGACAGACTTCTATTTGGCCTAGGCCAAAACCCAATAACTTAAACGCAAGATGATTTGGATTCCAAGTTGATGTGTTATAGTGGCATGCCATGATCGCATGATTCACTTTCTTCTTGGCTTGTAAATCAACTGCATATACTTTTACTTTCTATAAAACATGGCAACAATAGACTTGAAATATGAATGGTTGGCTATGACATAAGGTTGGTGATTCAAAAAGACTTATATATATGAGTTTCACAGCTCCAATTGTGACATTCTCATAAGATACTTCAATGCTTTCAGTACTCCATGCATATACATAGTCTCCTAATTCCTCGATGACAAAATCAATAAGATCCTCGGCAGAAGTTGCACAAGTTCTTTTCTCACCTCGAATGGGACTCTTCTTACATATCTTAAGGGTGTGTTGAATATATTTATCCATGTTTGATTCATCTTCCAAATCAAAAAGCTTATTCAATTCCTCGAAATGAGCAACAAAAAATGGAATTTTTGTTGCCAAAGATCGCGGCAAGAATGAATTATATGACATTGGATCCCTTAGATCAGGGATGGGCATGCAACTTCCCTCTTTCACCATTAACTCCTAAAAAAATGGCAATCCCCCTTGGTTGGCTATTGCCAGGGGTTTTTCATTAGGAAAATCATACGTTAGTTTGGCTTCATTCCATTGGGCTATAGGTGGCAAGGTTGTGTTGTCCATTGTCTTCTTCACCAATGCATTTGTAGAACAAGCTACATTAGCTTTCTTACAGAACGAACACAGGTGGGATGTGAGTTCATTTTTCTCCAAGAGTTTCACAAACACTGCTTCTTGATGGGAGCTTAGTTGAAGAAGCCTTTTCAGCTAGCCAATGTGGAGGGGCGTGACTTTGTGCATTACATTGAGGGGGATAATGACTTAACTGCATCTGGGTCAAACTCAGATGATGGGTTGGATGCTGGGTCGGTAAATGGATCCGGTGATGGATCCAGGGCTCATATGAACCATCTAAGTTCTGCCCTACCCAGGGAAGATGACGGTTTGGTTGCTGCCCCAACCCATGCTGAATTTCATCATCATGCTGATGTAAGATTCAATCAGGAAGCACACTTTTCTTCAATCATGGATAATGGGAGAGAAGGGCGAGAGCAGTTCCAAAGTGATGGAAATGCAAATCATGAAATCGGAAGGACCCAAATAGTGCAATGGCGTGAGAATATCATCTCTTCTTTTAACCCTTTACAGGTGACTGGTGGCACGGTGGTGGTCAACCATGAAGTGGAGCAGATCGATAGGGTCCTTTGCGAAAGGGAAGCAGCAGTACACATGCATAGGGGACAGAACAAAGGAAAACAATTGGCCAATGCAGAGTAGACTTTGCATAAATTTGGCCGTATTGCTTCTTTTAAAAACAGTAAATGAAGGTTCTCTATTGGAATATTAGAGGGATTAAGAAGGCTGCCGCAAGGTTCGCATTGAGGAATATCTTAAGAGATAAGAAGCCAAATTTTTTGTGTATTGCTGAGCTTATGGTTTCTGCTGATGCGTTTCCTA
The DNA here is from genome assembly GCF_013358625.1 of Macadamia integrifolia. NCBI lineage: Eukaryota > Viridiplantae > Streptophyta > Magnoliopsida > Proteales > Proteaceae > Macadamia > Macadamia integrifolia. The sequence continues at coordinate 23,820 of NW_024869108.1, forward strand.
CGCTATTTTTTAATAGGCTTGGCTTTGATCTTGACTTTATCCATAATGAGAGAGTTGGTGGCATTCCAAACTTATGGCTGCTTTGGCGTCGAGGTGTGGCAAGGCCTGTGGTGCTATCATCCTCAGAGCAACACATTTCTGTTTCAGCTCAATGGATTCAGGATACTGTTTTTCTCTCTGTGGTGCACGCTAAGTGTTTCAGAGCTGCTAGAAGACTGTTGTGGGCTGACCTAGTTCCCATTTTGGGAGACTTCAATGCCACTCTTCTCTCCTCAGAAAAAAGGGGGCCTGGTTCCTATAATCTAGGATCAGGAGGAGATTTTGGAGCTTTTGTGGATACCTGCTCACTGATTCAAGTCCCTTCCCAAGGTAGAAAATTCACATGGACCAATAATAGGAGAAGGGGGCATGTGGCGGCTGTTCTCGACCGAAGCTTCTGCAATGATGCCTGGATCTCGCAGTTTCAAGAATGTCACCAGTATGTTTTGCAAAGGGTGGCTTCAGATCATGCCCCCATTCTAGTTGTGTCTGAAGCTTCTGAGAGGCCAAAAAATTGCCCTTTCTGATTTCAGAGGTTCTGGATGGATCATGATGCTTTTCTTCATATAGTTGAGAGATCTTAGGAGGTTGACATCACTGGCTCGCCATTAGTGGTTGTGTCTCAGAAATTAAAAAGACTGAAGGGAGCTCTGCACTCATGGGCGAAAGAGAGCTTTCCAAAATTTAATTTGGATTTGATGGATGCAAAAGGGTGTATGGAGAATATTCAGACTGAAATTGATACAGATGGTATAAACAATGTGGTTTTTGCAAAAGAGGCGGATGCTAAGACCAGGTATCTCAAGGCTCTTGAAAATTATGAAAAATTATGGGCTGAAAAATCTCGGTCCAGGTGGAGGGAATAAGGTGACAAATGCTCTAAATTATTTCATATCTCTGTGAAGATGAGAAGATTAAAAAATTCCATCAAGGTCCTGAAGAAGGATGATGGGGCACTGATTTCTGACAAGGTGCAAATTGAGGAATACGTTTCTGAATATTTTGAGCTTTTTCATAAAGGTACCCCTCAAACTGATCACATGGAATTATTGCAATGTATTCCAAATACCCTGGTTGATTGGGATAGGGGGTGGCTGGACGATATGCCTTCAGAGACAAAAATTAAAACTGCAGTGTGGGATCTTGATCCTGACAGTGCCCCGGGTCCGGATGGATTCCCTGGAGCTTTTTATAAAGCCTGTTGGGAAATTATTTATTCTGACATCTACAGAGCCATTAGGTGGTTTTTCAGAACTGGTTTCATGCCCTATGGTATTAATAATAATTTTCTGGTTTTAATTCCTAAAGTAGAGGGGGCGTTATCTCTGGACAAATTCAGGCCTCTGTGTATGGGAAATTTCTTGTGTAAAATTATCTCAAAGGTACTGGCCCTGAGACTGTCGTGGGTTCTCCCTAAATTAATTTATGAGGAACAAGGGGCCTTCCAGAAGGGAAAGATCATTCACTCAAATATTTCTTTGGCCTCCGAGCTAGCCAATATGATGTTTGCATCTACCAGAGGAGGAGGTATGGGTCTAAAAATAGACATTCAGAAGGCATTCGACTCCATTTCATGGAATTTTATCTTCTATGTCTTGAGAAGATTTGGTTTTTAGGAAAAGTGGATCTCTTGGATCTATCAGATTCTTGCATCTGCCAGGATCTCAGTTCTTCTTAACGGTGGCCCGGTTGGGTACTTTGGCTTTGAGAGGGGTCTACGGCAAGGTGATCCGATCTCCCCTATGCTATTTATTATTGCCGAAGAAGTTCTGTGCAGAGAGTTCTATCTGAGCTGGTAGCTTCTACGAGCGTTAAGGCTCTCACAGGTCCTCGTGGTGCTATTACCCCTACCCACATCCTTTTTGCTGATGATGTTTTCATCTTCTCAAATGCTTCCATCAAGTACATTAAACACCTCAACACCTTTCTTTCTAAATACTAGTGCTTCTCGAGACAGAAAATAAATTTAGAAAAAAGAAAGTTATTCCTGGGATCAGTGGCTACTCACAGGAAGCAGAGCATTGTTGAAGAGCTTGGTATTCCCATCTGTAATTTCCCCACCCGCTATTTGGGTGTTGAAATTTTTAAGGGAAGGATAAGGAAGGAGTCTCTTCTCCCTATTATGGACAGAGTTAAAGGTCGGTTGGCTGGGTGGAAAGGAAAAATTATGTCAATGGCTGGAAGAGTAGAATTGGTCCGGTCTGTCATTTTGGGAATAATGAATCATAGCTCTGCAGTCTATTGGTGGCCATCAACCCTTATTGCTATCATGGAAAGGTGGATAAAGAACTTCATCTGGATTGGTGAGGTTGATTCTGCAAAAAATATCACAGTCCGATGGGATGTGTGTTGTAGGCCCAAGGATGAAGGAGGGTTGGGCTTGCGTAGGCTCAGGGACATAAATAAAGCAATGCTATGCAATATGGTCTGGAGGGTAAGACATGAGAAATCTACAGCCTGAAACTTCCTAAGTTCGAGATTTCTTAGGAGCGATGGATCTTTCAAATCAAGCTATAAGCCCTCCTCTATTTGGCCAGGATTTAGAAAGATGTGGGATTTTATGTCCTCAAAAGAAGCTTGGCTGATCGGAAATGGCGAAAATATAAAATTCTAGACTGATAACTGGTTGGGAAATAAATCCATCCTGGGAATGGTCGATCTCGAGGATGGTCCTGGTCCCCCCTTTAAGGGCAAGGTTAGTGACTTTATTGAAAATCACCATTGGAAATTGCCTAATGTCAGATCACCCTTATTGCAAAGCATATTTGAGAAGATCCGAGATATCAAAATTCCTTCATATGCCTGTGAGGATATGTGCTTATGGAGTTTGTCTTCTGACGGAAGTTTTAGCTCTAACTCTGCCTGGAATGGTATCAGGAGCACCAGTCCTAAAGTTCCATGGGCTACTCTGATCTGGAATAAAAAATTATAGCCAAGAGCATCCATTTTTGGGTGGAGGATGGCACATGGAAAACTACCAATGGATGAAGCCGTTTAAAAAAGGGGCATTGCTTTGGTGCCAAGATGCAGCTTGTGTGGCGTGGAGGCTGAGTCTATGGATCACATTTTCCTTCAATGCTCCTTCGGAGAGGAATTATGGCTATTCTTCAGTGGCTGCTTCAATGTCGTTTGGATGAAATCAGACTCCATGGCTGATTTTCTCCAATGGTGGAAAAGGAAGCTTAATATTGTTTGCTGCAAAGAGGCGTGGGCTCTGGGGTTAATTAATGTGGCTGACCACATTTGGCGCGAAAGAAACAATAGAAGGCACGAAGGCAAGATGAGGTCAATAAACTTCATCAAGCAAATGATTCTTGAGGATATTAAATCCTCCAAGCCTAGCACCAAAGGAGAGGTGAAAACTGCCGCTGATGTCATTTGCTACAGAAAGCTTGGCTTATTGATTCAGAATAAGCCAACTCTGCCCATCTTAGAGGTCTATTGGTGCAAGCCTTAGGTAAACTGGATCAAACTGAACTTTGATGGAAGCTCTATGGGCAATCCTGGTCGTGCAGGAGCTGGTGGGCTTTTTCGCAATCATATGGGAGATGTTCAGGACTCCTATAAAATTTTTATGGGGGTCTCAAAGGTTTTCCAAACGGAGGTGGAAGGGCTAATGGTGGGTCTGATGCGTGCTCGAGAAATGGGAATTACTCGCTTGTGGGTGGAGACGGATTCCAGTGCAGTTGCGATATCCTTCCTGAAAAAGAAAATCCCATGGTTTGCCATTCAGAGATGGATCTTCCTTCAACCTTTCTTGGAGGAAATTTCATGGAAAATACTCACAACTTCAGGGAGGCAAACTCGATAGCCAATTATCTGGCTAAAGATGCAGCAAAGACGGGGATCTCAGACACTAATATCATTTTTGCTGATCATATAAAAGATTTGATCAGAAGAGATGCTGAAGGCTGCCCAAATTTTAGATTTTGTTAGTTTGCTTCCTTTTCCTTGCTGATGGCAATGCCGAAGGTGGGGGCTGGGATTGCGATGCTCGCTTGAGTTTCATTTTTCTTTGTTGATTGTATCTCATCCTATTTTTCTTTTTAATATAATGCATCTTTAGAGAAAAAAAAAACCAGTGTGGAGGGGATGAAAGACCAATATGCTCTTTTTTTTTTTTTTTTTGCTAAAGGATGAATATATTAAGAAGAAAAAAGGAGTACATCATAAAGAGGAAACAGGGACAGAGCAGAGACCCCTAGAGCTGCTAACAAACTCCACCTTCAGCATGGCCATCAGCAGAGAAAGAAAGCATCACCCTAGGAGAATCTAAAGCTATGCCTGCCCAGGATATCATTTTCTACATAATCAGCAACATGTCTTGGGAAAGACACCGAGAATTCTGAGTTCCCAGATTTTGAAGCCTTTTTTGCCAGAAAATCTGCAATTGGATTTGCTTCATGAAAGCAATGGGATATCTTCCAAGGGATTGATTACAGGAAAGGGATAGCATCCAACCATCTTTGGAGGATAAACCACGGTATATGGTTCCTTTGGATCGCCAAAACAACCACTGCCGAGTCAGATTCTATCCACATGCCCCTTGCACCCATCGCCTTAGCCATCATAATACCTTCTATGACTGCCTCAACCTCTGCTTCATAAGACTTTTTTACTCCCAAAAAAATGCTGAATGAGTCACACACCTGGCCATCATTATCTCGAACAATCCCTCCTGCTCCTGCCCTTCCTGGATTTCCCAGAGAGCTGCCATCCACATTAACCTTTAGCCAGTTTGGTTGGGGCTTACACCAATGAACTTCGAGGGGGTGAGCATGCTTGTGAGACCCCACTGTCAAACCCAGTTTACTACAGAAATTAACATCAATTAGAGCTTTCACCTCCCCCATCAGCTTCCCTACGCAAGAGCCAAGCTCATGACGACTATATTCAAAAATTTGCATCGTAGCTCTGTACTCATTATCATGCCGACGTCTGTTCCTTTCCCACCAAATGTTTGCTGCAATAATGGAAAAACCCATCATCCAGGGAGTTTTAAGGTTTATAACTCTAGCCTTTGCCTTCCACCATCAAACCAGGTTGTCAACTGACTAGTGCTGTTGCCACTTAACCTCAAAGCACTCAACTAATGTTTTCCAAACTTTGGTCATGAAAGGGAATGTGAGGAAGATATGATTAATATTTTCTTCAGCTTGGTTTCAGAGAGCACACCTAGAAGCAAGATGGATCCCCTTATGTCTGATTTGCTCATCCGTTAGGAGTTTGTCATGAGCTAGACGCCATCCTAAGGTAGAGATCCTAGGAGGCAGGCCTTTCGCCAAACTAGAGAGTACCAAGGGACCTTGCTAGCCATCCTTCTGATACCCTCCCATGCCAAAGAGGTAGAGAAAGACCCCAGAGTCAACAATGACCAACAACAGGTATCCACTAAGTCACCTGAGGGGATTTTAATCCTCTTAATTTTATCAAATATTCTAATGAGCTCCACCGATCTCACCTCAGGGATCACCTATTCTCCACCACTAATAAAGTCACCCACCTTATCATTAAATCAAAGAGCAGTCAAATCCATTATCTGAAGCTCCTCAAGCACTGATTTTGGCCCCCACCATTTGTCCTTCGAAAAATTTACAAGATTACCATTCCCGATAATCCATCTTTGATTCTCTTCCACAAAGCTCCAGACCTTTTTAACCCCCGATACAATGGAAGATGAAACGCATTTTTTGAGGCTGCCATCATTTTTAATAAATCGAGCCTTAAGGAAAGAACTGGCCACCGACTTCTCATGCTTGCTTCTTCATACTAGTTTGCATAGCATTGCTTTGTTTGTGTCTCTGAGCCTCCTGATACCTAAGCCTCCTTCCCCTTTAGGCTTACAAAGGTGTCCCATTTTACTGTAATTTTTTTTGCAGATTCTATCTCACCCATCAAGATAAAATTCCTCATCCACCGTTCCATTGTTGCTAACAGGGAAGTTGGCCACCAATAAATAGCAAAACTATGGTTAGGGATACCTGCAATGACCGATCTAACCAATTCTGTTCTTCCTGCCAAAGATAATAGGTTGCCTTTCCAACCCGCTAGGTGCCCCTTCACCTTGTCCATCACTGGCAGAAGGGCCTCTTTCTTCACTCTTCCCTTAAATATTTCAACACCCAAGTATCGAGTCGGGAAGTTATAGATCTGAATTCCGAGGGTATCAGCAATGATCTGCTTTCGATCTGGAGCAATCTTCCCGAGGAAGAGTTTACTTTTCTCTAGGCTAATGCACTAGCCTGAAAATTGTTGGTACTTCATCAAGAATTTTTTTAGGGTCCGAACATACCTCAAGGAGGCGTTGGTGAATATGAAGATATCATCCACGAATAGGATATGCCCAGGAGTGGCAGCGCCTCTTGGGCCATGGATTGCCTGTAGCTCCTTGCACTGAACCAAACTTGACAGCCCTCTGGATAGAACTTCTTCGGCTATAATAAATAGTATAGGAGATATAGGATCACCTTGTCTTAGCCCGCGCTCCACCTTGAAGTAACCCTGAGGACCTCCGTTCACAAGAATAGATATTTTTGACGATATCAGAAGTTGATGCAGCCAGTTGATCCAACTATTGGAGAAACCAAATTTACTCAAAACTTGAAAAATGAAAGACTAAGAAATAGTATCGTAAGCCTTCCTGATATCAATTTTCAGGCCAAGACCCCCACCTCTGGTCACTGAAAACATTAAGTTTGCTAACTCAGAGGCCATAGAGATATTATCATGAATCAACTTCCCCTTCTGAAATGCACCCTGCTCTTTTGAAATCAGCCGAGGAAGGAGAGGTTCCAGTCGCATTGCCATAACTTTGGAAATAATTTTGCAAAAGAAATTGCCCATGCAGAGAGGGCGAAATCTATCCAGTGTGTTTGCTCCCTCCACCTTTGGAATAAGGACCAAGAAATTATTATTGACCCCGTAGGGCATGTATCCAGTGCTAAAAAATTGTCTAACCGCATTGCACACTTCCACTTCCACTAAGGACCAGCACTTGTGAAAAAAGGCACCAGAGAATCCATCAAGGCCCGGCGAGCTATCCGGGTCCAACTCCCACACTGCCGTCCTTATTTCTTCATTTCCAGGGAGGGAATCCAACCTATAACAGTCCATTTGGTTAATGACTTTCAGGATATTATCCAGTAATTCTACATGGGTCTCTGTGGGAGCTTCTTTATGAAAGCGCTCAAAAAAATCTACAATATACTCCCCTATCTGATTTTGCCCTTCCACCATGGTACCGTCCAGCCTTTTGAGTGCTCTGATTGTATTTTTGTTTCTTCTCATTTTGACAGAAAGGTGAAAATATTTGGAGGTTCGATCACCAACTTTCAGCCATCCAATTCTCACCTTTTTAGCCTAGATTTTTTCATGATTTTCCAAGGCCTTCACCAAGCCGATCTTCGCATTAGCTTCCAAGGCAAACAAATGGTCGTTCATCCCTTCTCTCGCAATCTGGTCATGAATTTGGTTTAGGGCCGTCTTCGCGTTCTCAAGCTCTCTATCAATGTGAGGGAAGGCTGATCTCGCCCAGGTCTTCAAAACCCCTTTCAGCCGCTTCAATTTGGAAGTGAGAACAGCAATAGGGGGTCCCACAATCGATTTAGACCAAGACGATGCCACCACATTATTAAATTCCTCATGGTCCATCCAAAACTAATGGAACCGTAATGGACAGTTTAAGTGGCGCTGACTAGCAATTGCAGTCATCAGAATCGGTCCATGATCTGAAGCTATTCTAGGCAAAACCACTTGAGAGGAGTTTTGGAAAATGGTCAGCCATTGCTCATTGCAAAAGCTTCTGTCAAGCACTACAGACACATTACCAGTTTTTCGATTGTTACTCCATGTAAATTTTCTCCCACTCGAAGGCAACTGCGACATGAAGCAAGAGTCCACCATAGCACTGTACTCCACAGCTGACCCCATGCTGAAGTTTCCTGGGCCCTTCTTTTCATGAGACTGAAGGGTAGCATTAAAGTCACCAACCATTGCCCACGGAGTGGGAGTGGTAGGAATATCCGCAGCCAAGTCCAACCAAAGATCTCTTCTCTTCGCCCTAAAACTGCTAGCATGGATGAAGGAGACTTGCATTTGGGTGAGGTCCCAAGTCAGAGCAACCGTAATATGCTGAGAGGATTCTGAGATCACCACCGGACAACCCAGATTTCTTTTCCACATAATCCATAAATTTGAAATTCTCCCTGTTCTATTGTTAAAAATAAATTTATTGAAAAAGCCCAACTTATTAAAAAATAAGTTTGGAAAATCACTCACAGAGACCATTGGCTCGGCGATACGAAGAAGGTCTGGGTCCTTCTGCTTAACTAAATCTCTTAAGGCGCGCTTGCCGACCGCCTTCTTTATTCCTCTTATATTCCAAAAGAGAATCTTCATAAATTACTTCCTGGTATCAGCCTGGCGGTCAGACCTCAAGGCCTACCCTGTCGCTGAATTAGCTTTTCCTTTTTGTCTAGCATCATCATCAGCTCTTGTGAGATCATGGTCAAGCTCTGCGACTTCCTGGTGGTGAACAATTATCCTGCCTGCGTCCAGACCAGACGGAGATATTTCTGTAATCACGTGCTCAGAGCCGCCCCATTCCTGCCCTCGGCCACTCCTTCCTCCTCTAGCCTGCTATCGGCCTCCACGACCACCATTATATATCACTTTACTCTTGCAAGGGCGAAGAGTTCTAGCAGTGTGAACACCTTCTGCCTCAGTCACTCCAAGTCCAGAAACGGATTCATCCTCTTTCATGTCTTTTCTGCCTTGCACAGATTCCAGCGACTCTTTTTCTGAAGAGTAATTTCCTGACTCTCCTGGGTCGGATGCCCACCATTGTCGGTTCATGGGTATTCCTTTCTTGAGTGCATGGATCATGTAGACAGATTTCCAGGTTGTATTCATTCAAAACGTTCTCAGGAGAACCTTCTATATTTGACAGATCCTCCACCGTTGGCATATTATCTCTAAAGGGGGAAATATCTTTAGGGAGAGAGGATCTTTTTTCTCCTTCCATATGAGGAGGATTGCGATGGATCTTGCCGGAAGCCATGTCCGCACCACCCTCTACCTCCACCGCCTGCAAGTGTCCAGTAGAGTGGCGTTCAACGTCATCCATGTCTGCATGAGTTCGGTTTTGATTCTTCTTGGCTCTGCATTGCTCGGCAGCATGCCCCAACTTTTTACAAATAATGCATCCACTATACCATCTTCATACACAATCCATTGTTTGAACCAAAAATAAACCTCCTTGCCCGGCTGTTTCCTTTCGACCTGGATTTCCTCCACTCTGGTGCCACTCATCGGCACTTCCACCAGCACCCTAGCATAGCTCCCCATAATACCATGCAGCGTCCTACGATCCACCTCCACTGGCCTTCCTGAGGCTTTGGCCATGGAGAAAAGAATTTTCTCGTGCCAATACTCCATGGGAAGTTCTGGATATCGTATCCACACCAGCTTGGTATGAATAGGGTCCTCATGAATACTAAACTCCGGCTGCCATCGTTGGAATCTAATGACTTGCCCTTTGACTTTGACAGGACCTCTTTTCCACATTGAGGTGATGTCTCCCTCAATTTCAAATCGGAAAAGAATGAATCCTTTACCCAATGGCGCAAGGTTCACCATACCCTTCAAATTCCAGACATTTTTTGCATCAGTCCTCACTTCATCCATTGAGACAAAGAGAAAATTAACCCGCCCAATCAAAGCGTAAGAGAATGATTGTAATTTATCTTCGTACGCCTCCTGAGGAATAATGATCTTTGTAAGGGTTCCATCATGTATCGGATCCGGAAGATCATCTATGTTCGGCATAGTTTTCTTTGCTGCAGCTGCGTAAGATTGTTTGCTTCCTCCATTGATCACCTCCTCCGTAGGGTGATTCTTTTCAGCTAATCCACCAGAGACGACATTGTCAGTTTCAGAAACCAGTGGAGGCAGAGAGTAGTGCTCCGGTCTCCAAAAATTAGTAATCCTCCGTTGCTTCCCTCTATCTGGTGGTCGATCGCAAATCCCCCCATCCCTCTCAAAGCTTCTCTCTCCTGTGTTCTCCATCTCCATCCAGCCACCAATATGCTCTTACCTGTATTGTAAGAAGGCATTTTCAGCTTGAGAACCCTACAATATCATAGAGAGAAAATACCAATCAAATAAGAAAGATAAAATAGGAACCAGAAATAACCAAGTTGAAATGAATGGATAATGGAAAAGCATCATTTTTCTTACACTAAAGTATGGTACTATTAGAAGTCCAAGCAACAAAATGGAATGTGTCATGGTGGAACTGAAACAAAGAATGGAATGAGTTGGTCTTTGCCTTTGCAGGAATGAATTGGGTTTATTGCATGGAGAGGGGGTGCTTGAATTTATATAGAAGGAAAATTTTTGTAGTACCAAAAAATAAAAAGGGGGAAGTTTTCATAAATTCCCTAAACTGCTAAATCGTAAAATTTCCTAATTTTCCCTATGAAAAAGTGAAAAACTTCTCTTTTGTGAGTGACATCAAAGAAAACTTCCAACTGCCCTTCAACATTCAAATTTTTAAAGAGAGTTTTCCTCCACTGGGCTGATACGTTCACCACTCCATCCTATGGTTCACAAACCCCTATAGGGTTTTACTATGCTACCCAAAATACCATCCCAATATCTTCAAGCGCATCTGAACCCCCCCCCCCCCAGTGAATGAATTCTCATTCATTGTGGCTGAAAGAAAATTCAGTCCATTTTTAAATGCCAAAATTACCTCTCATAAATCCTATTTTCTATTCTTATTTGGTGAGAGGTCTTTGTGTACAGCTCAATAGTGGCAGTCAAAGAAAAGCTTCAAGAACTTAATCATTAATGGTATACATGACTAGAAATTGTGGAGAAAACCCAACCTCTGGTGTTGTCAAACTTTACGATTACAACAACCCCTACAATCAAACAAAAGGTACTGTTAAATCCTCCATCAGAAAATTTTAATGTCTTCAACTCAATCATATAATAACTAAGTGTGTCAACTTAGAACCAAAACAAACCATTTACAATCAAATCAAATTGAACCGAATCAAGTCAGTTTGGTTTTGATTTCTAAAGTGTGTTTCTCTTCTCCGTTCAATTCGGTTTTGATTTTATATTTTTATCTTGAACTAAGTCGAAACTATACTGAAGAACCAAAACCGAATCGATTAACAGCCTTAATAATAACTAAGTACTGAAAGTTACAGCATACGATTTGTGAGGAGATAAGATTCCCTTTGGTCGTAATTCAGTCCCCCTCTGTGAATCGTCCACCAATTGCTTGATAGACGGTGCCTGTGGATATCAAAATCACTAGAGCCTACAACTTTGTGCCCAGTAGCTGATATTATTATTATCTTTTATCCGTGCATTTTTCTCTTTGGAATATTGCTTTGGTTGGCTAATAGCAGAGGTAGGGGGGAAGGGGGAGAGAAGAAAGAACGTTCGAGGGGCAGTTGTAGTATTCAAAATCTTGAGGAGAATGATGGAGGTAATTTAATATGAGGAAGTGCGGCTCCTGCAGGTGCGTGAGACCTTTTTGTATCATACACCTATTTTTTTTGGAATTTTCTTTTTTATTTGTATCTATTTATATGTTTTTTTTTCTATTTCCACAAAAGTCTTGCTTTCCATGCACATTTAAAGCCTTATATTGCAACCAGGTCAAATCCTATAGCCCCAAACTTGACTGAAGGAAGAGACCTTCACCCTTTCGGCCCACAAATTTGGGCTTTACCTGATTTGCCACATGTCATATTTTGGCGATGGAGAAAAGTGTTAATCAAGGGCTATGGGCACATGTAGGGATTAATGCGTGAGACCGCGATCCACAAAAGCATGGGACTCACCCTTGACTTGGGAATGGAGAGGGAAAACATAGCATGTCACAAGAGTGAGACGAGGTTTGAAACCCTACTGCGAGAGGGACGCCTTGCGAGCCGGGCTTGATGAGAGGAGGCCTTTTGGCGAAGCCAAGTCAATTTTGGGCCACCAAACCCTGCAACTGATGAGAATTGAGTATGAAAATGTTGAACTTCTTTTGTATGACCGTTTCAATAAATATTCTTCTTGGTGGGCCTCACTATACAAGTAAGGTTGGGTAATGGTTGTGCCCTTCCTCAAGGCATCTCAATTGTACCCATAACGAAATTCACTTTACTCCAACGACCAAGGATTCAGTCCCTCTCCAGGCGAGGCGGTGGCAGGAGAGGGATCAGCAAGACGCAAAATAGGAGAGGGAAATAGGGAGTTTCACTTTCTCTCTCCTGTTTTGTGTCTTGCTAGTCCCTCTCTAGCCAACCTCGGCTGGAGAAGATCTAAATCGAATGGCCAAAGCCCCTATGAACCCAAGAAAGGGTATTTACAAGTCCAAAAAAGTTGATTACGAAGATATAGATAACAACTAAATTCACTTTTTCATTTAAAAGAAAAAAAAAA
>NW_024869109.1:0-36270 GCF_013358625.1 Macadamia integrifolia
ACTCGAACTTCTCTGTAGTAACTGGCTTTGTAAACATATCTGCAGGATTGAGATCTGTATGAATTTTTCTCAAGTGAATACTGCCTTCTGACACAAGCTCCCTGATCTTGTGAAATCTCACATCAATATGCTTTGTCCTTGCATGAAACACTTGATTCTTTGCAAGATGTATGGCACTCTGACTGTCACAATGTAACACTGCACCTCCTTGCTCCAACCCCAACTCACGAACTAGTCCAGCCAACCAGACTCCTTCCTTGGCAGCCTCAACTGCTGCCATGTACTCTGCCTCTGTAGTGGACAATGCAATTGTAGACTAAAGCATCGCCCTCCATGATATAGGTCCACCAGCCAATGTAAACACATACCCTGTAGTAGACCTCCTCTTATCTAAATCACCAGCATAGTCAGAATCAACATAACCTGCCAATTCGGTAGAACTTCCCTTGCCACTGAACATAACACCTATATCTTTAGTCTTGCTCAAATATCTGAAGATCCACTTAATTGCATTCCAATGTTCCTTCCCTGGATTACTCATATATCTGCTAACAACACTAACTGCATGAGACAAATCCGGCCTGCTACAAACCATAGCGTACATGAGACTCCCAACTGCGCTAGCATAAGGGACTTGAGACATCTGCTCCACCTCCTCATATGTTGTAGGGCATTTCCTTTCAGATAACTTGAAGTGGCCAGCTAACGGAGTGCTAACCGGCTTGGCCTTTTCCATATTGAAATGGTCTAGCACCTTTTCAATATACCTCTTCTGAGTTACCCAAAGTTTACCTGCATTTCTATCTCTAAGGATTTCTATGCCAAGGATCTTCTTAGCGGCACCAAGATCCTTCATCTCAAATTCAACACTCAACAAAGACTTCAAAGAGACTATATCATGTTTGTTCTTTGCAGCAATGAGCATGTCATCAACATAAAGCATCAACAAAATAATGGAATTATCACTTGACACTTTATAATAAACACAACTATCATACTCACTTCTTGTGTAGCCAATCTTCATCATGTGGGAATCAAAGCGCTTGTACCACTGCCTAGGAGATTGCTTAAGGCCATAAAGCGACCTCTTAAGTAGACAAACATGGTCTTCCTTTCCCTGCACCTTGAAACCTTCAGGCTGCTCCATGTAAATTTGTTCCTCCAAGTCACCATGAAGAAATGCAGTTTTCACATCAAGTTGTTCAAGCTCTAAATCATACATGGCCACCAAAGCAAGTAGTACCCTGATCGAAGTGTGTTTCACCACTGGAGAAAATATTTCATTGTAGTCTATCCCCTCCTTCTGTGCATAGCCCTTGGCTACAAGTCTGGCCTTATACCTTTCACACTCCTTCTCAGAACCTCTTTTTTACGAAAGACCCATTTACACCCAATGATTTTTCTTCCCTTGGGTTTTTCCACAATCTCCCAAGTCTTGTTCTTCTGTAGAGATTCCATTTTCTCCATCAAAGTTGTCATCCATTTATCATGTTTTGCATCACTCAAAGCATCATGGTAGGAAGATGGATCACCTGTACCTATAGTGAGGGCATAGGCAACCATGTCCTCAAACCCGTATCTCATAGGTGCTTTGTGAGTACGCTTCCCTTTACCCTTTGCCCTTTGCCACAGTATAGGGAACTTCTACTGCTTCCTGTTGTCCTGGTAAGTCATTTGATGACTCATTCTCTCTTGTTGTTTCTAACTCACCTAACTGCACCTGCACAGTAGAACCTTCTTTATTTTCATCAACTGCTTGTGAATTGTAATTTGACTTCACTATATGAGACTCATCAAACACGTCTCTGCTAACCACAACTTTCTGTGAACTTGGATCCCACAACTTGAATCCCTTTACACCTTTCTTAAAACCAAGAAAGATACATTGCTTAGACTTTGAGTCTAACTTGGAACGCTGCTCACTCTCAACATGCGCATAGGCTAGACAACCAAATATTTTTAGAATAGAATAATCTACTGGTTTTCCTGTCCATACCTCTTCAGGAATTTTACAATCAATCGCCTTTGATGGAGACCTATTGATGAGGAAACATGCCATGTTCACTACTTCTGCCCAAAATCGCTTGCTCAACCCTGCATTCAGCCTTATACTCCGAGCTCTTTCTAGAAGTGTTATGTTCATCCTTTCAGCTACACCATTTTGCTGTGGTGTCTTTGGAACCTTGAAGTGATGTGTAATCCCTTCAGCTTTGCAAAATTCTAGAAACAGCTTGTATGTGTACTCTCCTCCATTGTCTGTTCTCAAGTATTTAATTTTCTTTCATGTCTTCCTTTCTACCTCAGCCTTCCATTCCTTAAATTTAGTGAACACCTCACTTTTATGCTTCATGAAGTAGATCCAAACTTTTCTTGAGTAATCATCAACAAAGGTCACGAAGTATTCTGCCCCACCTTTATATTTTGTTGTTGAAGGACCCCATACATCGCTGTGTACATAATCAAGCACCCATTTACTCTTATGTTTTGTAGTTTTGAAGCTAATCTTGCACTGTTTTCCGAACACACAATACTTGCAGAAGTTCAGTTTACAAGTTTTTACTCTCTTCAACATTTTCCTTTTATGAAGCTCCATCAATCCTCTTTCTCCCATATGCCCTAACCGTATATGCCACAGATAGGTATCATCTGTATCAAATACTGCATCTGTAGTCACAGATGCTCCACCTATAACTGTGCTCCCTATGAGTCTGTATAGGTTTCCTGCTATTTGTCCCTTCATGACAACCATTACACCCTTAATAACTTTGAGAACTCCACCTTCTGCTATGTACTTGCAACCATTTGAGTCAAGTGCCCCCACAGATATTAAGTTTTTCCTTAATTCTGGTACATGTCTCACATCTGCTAAGGTTCTTACTATCCCGTCAAACATCTTGATTTTGATAGTGCCTATCCCAATGGTCTTGCATACGGCATCATTCCCCATTAGGCCAGACCCACCATTATATGGTTGATATGTATCAAACCAATCCTTATGTGGACACATGTGATATGAACATCCAGAATCTAAAATCCAAGAATCAGAAGGTTGATTCTTACCTGATGATATAGAGAGTACATCTCCATCATCTCCATCTGAACTGTCATCCACGCTAGCTTCCTCAGATGCCTTATCTACACCTTTCTTCTTTAAGTCCGCCTTCCTCTTCAAGCACTCTCTCTTCAGATGACCTTCTTTCTTGCAATTGTAACAAGAGACCTTTTTCTTTGCCCCTTTTGATTTCGATCGACTCTTCCCAGATCCCTTCTGATTTGATCTCCCTCTTATCCTGCTCCTTGTCACCTCCGAAAAAACCTTCTCCTTAAGATTTCGTACTACTGGTCTTCTTCCTTGTATCATTGGACATGAGGGCAGCTGCGACTTCATCCATCTCAAGGGTCTCCTTCCCGTACAAGAGAGTCGTTACTAGGTGATCATATGATTCTGGGAGTGACGACAGCAATAGTAATGCCTTGTCTTCATCCTCGATCTTAACCTCCAGGTTCGCAAGTTTACTTACGATCTGATTGAACATGTTAAGATGCTCTAATAGATCCGTACCTTCCTCCATCTGTAGAGAATACAATTGCTTCTTCACGAATAACTTGTTCGTTAAGGACTTCCTCATGTAGATGCTTTCAAGTTTCGCCCATAACTGCGGTGCAAATTTGATACCCACAACATATTGTAGGGCATCATCAGAAAGATTTAATCAAATATCACTTACTGCCTTTTCCTCCATCTTTTCCCAATCTTCGTCAGTAATTTTTGTAGGTTTCTTCAACTTCCCCAATAACGTTTTCGCCAAACCTTACTGTATCAGAAGATCCTTTATCCTTTGACGCCAAAGGGTGAAATTGTTCTTCCCATTAAACCTCTCGATGTCATACTTGACATTCGATCCCTTCCCTGCCATCGTGATAGTAAACCCTAGAAAATGAAAACCTAGAGATTTGATACCAATTTGTAGAAACGCAATCCTAAAACGATGCAGAAGATAATGGAAAAACAAAACAAACAATGCACACGGATTTTACGAGGTTCGGCAAGGTTGCCTACGTCCCCGGTGAGATGAGATCTTACTTCACTATCAATGGAGAATAGGGTTACAGCGCTCGTCCTCACACCTCTCAATATTGCTTGCATTACAGAGAAAGAAACCCTCGCTACAAATATATAGCGAAAAAACCCTAATCCGGATTAAACTACAATTGCCACCCTAATCCGGATTAAACTACAATTGCCCTCAAATAAAAAATTCGAGCGGGGGGTTGCGCCCCCCTACACCCTCTGCTATGCAGGGGGGCCTCCTGCCCCCTTGCAACCCCCACGGCCCGCTAACCGGCTAGCGGGACCGCCGTCCTGGCTGTCTAGGTGCTGCACCAGTACTCCCTGGATTAAACTGCGATGGAATATAAGACATCATACACCAACGGAAGCAACTCATAAACATCCACCATGGCCTGAAATTCTGCTGCCGACCCAAGGCTGAAGACACCAGGGCCTCGTTTCTCATGAGAGGCAAGGGTAGCATTAAAATGCCCAAACACAGACCAAGGAATTAAGGCTGATACCTACAACTCCAAATCTAACCACAAACAGTGACGAATAACCTTGAAAGAACTAGCATGAACAAAAGAGAAATCCACACTACTCCCAATGCTTTCAAAGACAACAGACATATGTTGCTCAGACATAGCCGCTACCATAGGTCATTTTAGACCCAATTTCCACATTATCCATAAATTAGGAACCTTCCCATCCCTCATTATGTAAAAAATCTACATCATAACCCAATTTACTAAAAAATAAAGTATGAAATTTACACACCTGAACCATGGGCTCAGCAAATCATAGCACATCCAGAGAGTGCTCCCTCAACATCAAAAGCAAGGCACCTATTCCAAAGCCCCACGACCAAACCCCCAAGTTCCTTCTCCTTCATCGTTGCCACTCTATCCACAGCCACAACCTCTGAATGGATGACGAAGACTGCCCCCCTACGCACTGAACCTCTGGCATGGAGGACACAATGTGTTCTTCCCAAATATCGACATGATCAAGATGAGGCCTCCACAAAATTCAACCTCTACCCCTACCCAATCTTCGGGAAGGATACCTCGACTCATGGATAGCTGCACCTGCAACATCTGGCCTTGAACTGGTCTCCTCCAGCTCCAGCGTTTCCTGGATATTCTTATAGGTCGAGTTTTCATATGGGTTTGGGAAAGACTCATCAGTTGAACCCACATCCGACCCATCCACCTCACTTTCCATATTTTGTGGAGAGAAATCAGAACCATAACCGTGCTTGCCTATCCCAGTTGGACTTTGAATGGAAGATTCCAAAACAATTCGAATTCCTCCCTCAACGTTTGGCAAGTTTAAAATTGGACGATTTGATTCTGATAGGGGATCATATACTATCGGCTGATGTGGCAGAGATTGCCCCTAGCTAAAATCTCCTCAACTGAGTTAACTCTTCCTGAGTCAACTCCATCTTCAATATAAACTGCCCCTGGTACCTTTGCAAATTTTTCCACCTCACACTGCTTCTCATCATCTAGCTTTGGCTGCCTACAATTGGAAACCAGATGTCCTACTCGCTTACAGTATCCACATCGTTCCATATTATCTTCACAAACCACCTTCTGACAGAACCCAAACACTTGGGTTGTACCAGGTTCAAACCGTTCAACTTCAACTCCATCCACCATCACTGCCGAATTAGAGCTATCAATCTCGACCAACACCCTCGTAAAATAACCAAGAAGCCCTTGTCTCGTCCTCCTATCTAAGGCAATCGGATGCCCTACTGCCTTTGCAATAGATAGAAGAAAGCTCTCACGCCAATATTCTAAAGGCAGGTCAAGAAAAAGAATCTAGTCCAGCTTTGTGAAAGACTGCTTCTCATGTATATTAAAATCAGGCTTCCAATGTTGGAAGCAAATCACCTATTCTCCAACCCTGAGAGGGCTTCTCATCCACACCACTGCCTTGTCCCCCTCGCACTGGAATTGAAAAATAACATACCCCTTTCCTAGAGGATGCATTGTCACTCCTTGGCTTAAATTCCATTTCTCCTGAGCCTCTGCTCTCTACGCATCCAAGGAAATCAAACGGAAATTTACCCTGCCAATTAATGCAAATAAAAAATTCTACCATTTTTATTTATAATCTCTCTGTGGAATAACCACTTGCCAGATGTTCCCAACCTGAATCGGTTTAGGAAGGGAATCCATGCAGGCCAGATCGACTTCCCTAGAGCTTTCGCATAAGAACACCATAGCTCATTACCCTCTTGCCGATTCTCAGGAAGATAAGCCCCTGGACCTCGATCCAAAGACTCCCTAGCACCCCCATCATCATCATCATCCATAGCCGCTGCTGAACCTTTCCCAGCCAAATCGCCAGACATTCTCCTCTAGGGAGTGATAACTACCAAGGAACACACAGTCCCTGTGTCCAACATCCACAGAACACAAAATTATAAAAGTAAAGTTGGGCTGATGAAAATGCCCTACAATGATGTATAAGCTAGCATAGGTCTACTATATCAAGGTCCTATACCTAGCATACATATATGTATCCAAACATACATATGAAAATAAATGTAGGGTAGGAGATTCTTACAACCCTTGTCTGAGATACCCAGTGATGTTCAGAGATGCCTCGGGTTCACTGGAACCTCTAACAGATGTTGCAACTTCAACTTGATTTTGTTTGACATCATAGGAACGGGTGTGTATTGCAGACACACACTCTTCTTTTTCGTTCTCCCTTTACTATGGAAAAAACTCCACTAATAATGCTCTAAGAACACAACCACTACACTCTTTTCTTTTTTTTTTTTTTTTTTTTTTTTTTTTTTTTTGCTAAAAGATCATACTTTATTAAAGAACAGAAAAAAGAAAACAAATAGAATATAGTACAAAAGCCAAAAATGAGCCTCCGCCTTCGGCATTGCCATCAGAAGAGGCTCACAACCGCTATCTTAGGAATCTAAATTGAGGACAAGCAACTTCATCTATTAGCAGATAATCTTTAATGTGGTTTGGAAGAGCCACATCATCACATGAGATAACGGACTTAGCAGCATCCTTAGCTAGAAAATCATTAATGGGGTTGGCTTCTCTAAAACAGTGTGAAATCTTCCACTCTATCGAATTCAAGTAATATAGCAGATATGCCCCACTCCTGAAACACAAACCAAAAAATAAGTCTGTGGTGAAAGAGAGAAACAACCACTGAAGAATCTGATTCAATCCTCAATCGATTGACACAATCTCAACAATAAAGCTTGTAGTGACACCTAAGAAAAAATTGAAGCATAAAAGCAATCTACCATTATGATCCTGAAGAATTCCACCTCTTCGCGCCCGGCCAGAATTTCCTAGGGAGCATCCGTTTACATTAAGCTTCGCCCAAGATCTCATCGGTTTACCCCAATGAATTTCCAATGTTTTATGCGAAACATGTGAAGCATTTTCAAAATGAAATCTTCTACAGAGGATAAGATCATCTACAGACTTGGAAGAAAACTTCAATTTGCTGCAAACAAAACTTATCTCCCTTTTGATAGCATATATCATAGATAGACACCAATTTTTATCCTTATACCGTCTCGCGTTTCTCTCATTCCAGATTGCAGCAATCGTGATCATCATCCCAATCATCCAAGGATCTTTCAAAGACCACCCCTTCCCTTTATTCTTCCACCAGTTAATCAACTCATTTACAGATGCCATCTTTTTCCATGCCACATTAAACATCACCACAGTCTTACTCCATATTTCTAAATAGAAACTACATTCCAGAAAGAGATGAATAAAAGACTCAGCATTCTTAACACAAAGATCACACCGGGAGGGAAGGTGAACTGCTTTAGCTTGGTTCATGTCATCCGTAAGCATTTTTCCATGCACCCACAGCCAACCAAGGATAGATAGCCTTGGTGGCAGATGCTTGTTCCACACAAATAATGCCCATGAAACTGAAGGGCCAATGCTCCTTAGACCATTCCACATTGACTTAATAGTGAACATTCCTATAGGCTCCAAACTCCACACACAAACATCCTCCATTGGTGTTAACACAGAGGGTGCGGTACTCACCGCCCGAATTAGTTTGTATTGATTTTAACTTATGATAAAAGTGGCGTTCAACCAAGGCTTGAAAACGCTTAAAATTTTCTAAAACATCATATTTACAAACCATGGGATAGAACCAAATGTACTTAGAAAAGTCATCAACAAAAATTACAAAATACTTGTGACCTTCAGGGGAGGGGTTAGGGGAGGGTCCCTATACATCACTGTAAACTAGATCAAGAGGAAATAAACTAATAGAGGAGGATAGGCCTAATGATAATCGACTGGCCTTGCCAAGCTAGCAGGCACTACTCAGATGACTCAGCCGTGTAGACTGACACGGAAAATTATTGGTGCGGAGCATGAAACGGAGGAGACACTTGCGAGGATGTGCAAGGCGATGATGCCACCCATCAATGGATGTTCTTTCGGCAATACTGGAGGAAGGTTTTTGGGAAGAGGGAGCCTTGAGCATGTAGAGACCATTACTACTCGGCCAATTTAACAGCCTTGACTCCACCAAAGGGATTACCCATTTCCCATTATCAATGAAATCAACCACAGATGGAGAAAGATAGTGAATAATCTCCTCACCCAGCCCAGAGAGCTCGCAGATAGATTCTAGACCCAACCAATTATCTCTTCAGAAATCTATATTCTTACCATCTCCAACTATCCATCTTTCATTATCAGAGACAAGCCTCAACATTCTCCTCACACCAGGCCAAATAGAAGAGCATTTGTATCCTCTCTTGAGCCGCCCAGAACCAATTAGAAATATGGCTCTAAGAAGCCTACTCAAGTGTGAATCTTTATGCTTGATCTTCCAAGCCATCTTGGCAATTAGAGCCTTGTTTACATCCCGGAGTCTCCTTATGCCTCCCTCCTTCTTAGGCTTGTAAACCCGGTCCCATCTGAAAATAATGGCCTTAGATGATGAGTCTAACTCCCCCGTCCAGATAAAATTTCTCATCCATTTTTTAAGACAATTAATCAGAGTAGCTAGCCACCAGTATACCGAAAATTTGTGCAATGGCATCCCTGAGACAACTGACCGAACAAGCTCAACTCTCCCAGCCATGGAGAGAAGTTTCCTTTTCCAACTTGCTAATTAAGCTTTTACTTGGTCCATCACAGGGAGAAGAGGATCCCTCTTAACTCATCCTCGGAAAATTTTCACACCCAAATACTTGGTAGAAAAGTTACAAGTAGGGATAACCAACTCCTCAGCTAACCATTGTCTTCTCACTTGAGAGATCCTCTCCAAAAATAACTTGTTTTTTTCTAATTAAAGCACTACCCTGAATAACTCTGGTATTTCATAAGGAAAGACTTTAGGTTTCTAACATACCTTTTAGAAACATTCATGAAGATAAAGACATCATCCACAAATAAAAGGTGAGTAGACATTGTGGCTCTACGAGGCCCTGCAATGGATTTGATCTGGCACCTGCTAGCCATAGCGCTCAGCCCCCTATGTAAAACCTCTTCTGCTATGATAAATAAGATAGGGGAGATGGGGTCGCCTTGTCTGAGGTTTCTACTGACATCAAAGTAGCCCACAGGATCACAGTTCAAAAGAATAGAAATATTGGTAGATTTTAAGATTGTGTGGATCCAACCAATCATTTTATCAGAGAATCCAAATTTGCCAAGCACCTAAAACAGAACATCCCAAGAGAGAGTGTCAAAGGCCTTCCTTATATCAATCTTTAATCCAAGACCACTCCTTGCGGATTTCCCCATCAAATTGGCAAGCTTTGAAGCTAACCCATTGTTGGTCTGAATAAATTTCCCTTCCTGGAAGGCTCCTTGCTACTGAGATATAATTTGGGAGAATAAAAGAGATGCGAGAGGCAATGATTTTAGACAAAATTTTGCTAAAGAAATTCCCATGCATAATGGACGGATTTTATCTAGGGTTCTGGCACCTCCACCATAGGAATTAATAATAAGAAATTATTATTAATTCCATTTGGAAGAATACCTGAGGAGAAGAAACCCTTCATAGCTCTACAAACATTTTCACTGATAACATCCTAGCATTTCCTGAAGAATGCACTTGAGAACCCATCCGGCCCTAGCGAACTATTAGGGTCAAGATCCAAAACAGCCCCCTTGATCTCATCATCAGAAGGAATAGAATCAAGTATCAAGAGATCATTTTCTTCCAAAATATTAGGAAAACAGTCGAAGATATCCCGATGATTTTCAAGCTCCACCCACATATGGAAATTCCCATAAAAATGTGCAAGATAATTACCCAACTAATCCTGATCACTAATCTCAACACCATTTTCCATAACAATGCTTCTAATGGCATTTTTGGATCGCTTCACTCTGACCATAACATGGAAAAATCTAGAGTTCCTATCCCCTTCCCGCATCCATCTGATTTTGGACTTTGAGCCCACATTTTCTCATGATTTTTACGAGCTTTCCAGTATCGAGTTTTAGCATCAGCTTCAAAGTCGAAAACCTGCTCAGAGAATCCCTCCTCCTCAATATGACTCTGAATAGCATCGAGCTCAGCCTTCGAGCAAGAGACTTCCTAATCCAGATTGGGAAAAACCGCACGCAACTAAGATCTAATAATTGGTTTAATTCTCTTTAACTTTTGAGCCAGAATGAAAGTAGGGGAACCATATATATCAACATTCCAAGCATCTCGCACCATAGAAATAAAGTCGACATGGTCCATCAAGAAATTTTTAATTTTAAATCGGCAGTTCTTTGGCTTCATAGAGGATCCAGAATATACCAACAAGGGAGTGTGGTCTAAGGCAACTTGGGGAAAAACCTGCTACATGCAATCATTGGATACGTTCAGCCACTCTGAGTTCACAAAGGTCCTAGCTACTAGCTAGGACAGTAGAAACGTTCCCTCTCCTCCTGTTATTACTCCACGTGAACTTCCGACCTGAGGATGGGATCCGAATCATTGAAGTGACATCAACCATAGCTCCAAATTTAGTCACTGCACCTATACAGAACCTGTCAGGCCCTTGCCTTTTATGATCAAGTAAGGTTGCATTAAAATCCCTGATAATCATTCTTGGCCTACCTGATGATCTAGCAGTCAGATCCATCCACAGGGCTCTACACTCAGCTCTAAGACGCTTTGCATGAACCACTGAAATGTCAATAAGGCGCCCCATCCACTTAATTTGCAAGGATATCTACTGATCAGACATAGAAGAAACCCTGGGCTTCTTCATATGACACTTCCACATTACCCACAGGTTTGGATGTATGTTAGGCCTCTCATTATGAATAAGGTCCGCCTCAAACCCAAGTTTATTGAAGAAAAGATTAGGAAACTTGGTCACTACGATCATAGGCTCGGCAATACAAATCAAATCAGGGGTGTGATCACGAACTAATTTACCTAAGGTTATCTGCAACCTTCTTCAGACCTCGAACATTCCAAAAAAGAACAAGCATGGTCACATAGTGAAAGAACTTTAAAGATTAGGAAACTTGGTCACTACGATCATAGGCTCGGCAACGCAAATCAAATCAGGCGTGTGATCATGAACTAATTTACCTAAGGTTATCTTGGCAGCAACCTTCTTCAGACCGCGAACGTTCCAAAAAAGAACAAGCATGGTCACATAGTGGAAGAAATTTGATCAGTCCTAGCTTCAGACTGATCCTCAATACACACCTGCTTCCCTTTCTTCTTCTGTTGTCCAACCCAACCATTCTGCCCTTCCTCCCCTTCCTTTGTAAAGCCGCCAGATCGATTCTGCCGATTCCATCTCTTCCATCATTCATGTCGACCATGCGACTAAGACCAGCCCTACCAATTCCATGCCCTCCTCTGATTGCCACGCCACCTCAGTTAGCGTGTTGCAGACTCCCGCGCACATCGTCCTGTAGACCAACGACTTGATGAGCAGGTCTCTCAATGGAGCCCGCACTGCTTCAATCTCTGGCCCAGACGATTCTGGTTTGCCTCTTGCTCCAGACCCAAATCCATTCTCACGCTGGACTACTCCACACCAATAACTACCTCCAGCCGAGCTTGAGACTCAGAATTTGAAATGCCTCTATTTGTGGAAGAATATTCCAATTCAGCACCCAAAGTAGAAAGTCTCCTTGATTGGGGCGATATATCCTCCTAATATTGATTGTTGACTCAGTTTGATTAACTGACTCCACTTCCTCCTCAGAGATATGCTCACCGAGATTCTCATCACCACCCTGTACGGCTACGCCACACCAACCTACTGAGCCCTGTGCAAAGAAGGATTAGTCACTAGAATCGCAGAACCCCTTGGTACATCATCCACATAAACGACGCCAAGAATGCCACCATCATTCTCATAACCAGACTCATTAGCATCAACTAGTTTTTTCTCCCTACACACCACAATTGTATGACCCACTTTTTTGCAAAAGCCACATCGCCCAAGTGAGTCTTCATAGACCAACTTCTGTTTGAACCAGAAGAGACTCGTTTAGTGTGAGATACAGTTCATCCAACAAGAGTCCAACTTAGCACGCAAAGGCTATGGCAACATTATTTGGGAGTTTCAATGGAAGCATAGTTTAATTCAGTTCGTATGGTACAATTATCATAAGCTAACTGATAGTTCTTCGAACCACACCAATTGGTTTGATCAGAATACACTGGAAGCATGAAAGATGTGAACATATTGAGACCAAATAAAGAATTATTCACAATTTCTAATTATCGAGAGCAGCATATATACAAAGGGGGAAAAATGAAATTTTAACAGAATTCTTATGAGCTGTACAAAGAGGAAGGAATTCAACCCCACATTTCTACCAAGGATCAATTTTCCCCATAATTTTAAACCATGCACTTGGTTTCTTCCATCATATCTGTTTGCAGCACAATCAGGAAGGAGGTGACAAATGAATGTTGGTGTCGGGTAGCATTGCTACTGTAACTATGAAACACTCACAACCTATAGCAAGGCCATATGGGTTTGACAGGGACACCGCAACTTGATCTACCCCAAGCTCAGGCTGAACAGGTGGTATACTTGCAGTTCTCCGTTCTACATGCACTATCTGGCCAATAATGTAACTTGGTTTGTTTGGGAGGTGCTCTGTAAACAAGGCAACAGATTCTGCAGACAAATAGTAGTTGGAGCAGTTCCTGTTGATCGCCTCATAGTGCCCAGCAGAGTTGATGACAAAGGCAGCAATCTCATGGAGTTCAAAACGACCAAATGATATCTTCTCCTTGTTCGCCTGTGGAGGAAAATCAAATCATCAGAGAATCACCAGTGGGAGGCTTATCTCCAACAACTGATAAGTTGCAAAATAAGGGAACACTGACAAAGCAATTTGTACCTCGTACTATGAACATCAATTGGACAGGACCCACAAACTCAACACCCTACCAATGGATACCATGCTATGAAATTGAAATGAGTCGAATACTCTACACATTAACTTACAATTTTATCTTAAAATCTGGATAGTCACTAATAATCCAATTTCATCAAAATTTGAACGTAGGGCTCCTCAGCAACAATCACGGTGCACACAGACATACCCAAGCAATAGGGTAAAATTACCAACTCATATCTCCCATGTATGCATGTTATTACATAAGGCTAGGAAGCCTAGGATCAATCATGATCATTAACAATGATATGAAGCCTAGAAATTCAAATATGAAGACATTTTCGACAACAACCAGAATACGTTTGTTCTCAAGAGTTGAATGGCAAGAATAACTTTTAATTTTAGCCCACTAAGCCAGCCAAGAAAAATAAAGAACATCCAGCATAAGAGTAGAACTACCAAATGAGGAACCCTTTTATCCCTACCGATTCATCTGGGCAGGATTCAACA
The DNA here is from genome assembly GCF_013358625.1 of Macadamia integrifolia. NCBI lineage: Eukaryota > Viridiplantae > Streptophyta > Magnoliopsida > Proteales > Proteaceae > Macadamia > Macadamia integrifolia. Next base: position 13,927 of record NW_024869109.1, read on the forward strand.
AGGTCTCTCAACCAAGAAAGACCGCCCAAGGAAATTTGACTTCCACAGTACCTAAATAAAAATATATGCAAGCACATTAAATTGAGGCAATGAATTCTTTCCATTCTCCAGTCCTTGGAACATTTGCAGCTATACAATTTTTACTAGTGGTAATGTGACTGGTCACCTCAGCCAACGGCCATGTCACTAAAACACACAAGTTTGCTAGGTGAGGCATCAAGCAAAGAAATCTAGATAATCACATACCATCAATTGTGTCAACCAAGGAGGCAGCCTAAGAAGCACCACTAATGTCAGAAATGCCCCCTCTAATGGTGGAAAATTTCAGCCAAAATTACTACATAATGTTGCAAAAGAACCCTTACATTATACAGAATCCCTTTTGGGCCATTTTATATTAGAAAATTTATAAAACGCTAGAATTAACAAGGGGAAGAGTGCAACATGATTGGTAATGAAGCTGAGGTAAAAAATGAATTCAGCATAATGGCAACCCAAACGGTCCCTACATCTAGTAGATAGTTCTCATCACTCATGGCTCAAATCAGAAAGGTCACCTACCTAGAAAATCATATATCAACTAAAGTCATTCCAACCATGTAAGAAAAAAAGTTCCTGTTCCACCAACCCATATCCTTTTCAGCCTTTGCTCTGTCTTCCAAAGCCTACAACGTGCAACATAATATTCATCACTGACAGATCCCTGGGTGTTCATTGCACATGGCTGAACCTTCTCAACAATCCCCATTGGCCCATTATCATCACATATTGTTTCTCATTCTATGTTCCCTTGAGTGCATTCATTTTGCTTCTGTCCTTCATTACTCGTCCCACCTCTAATAATATTATTTTTTAATTGTATGTATGGTATTATATTTGATGTTTTATTTGGAAAAGCAACACCTTTTATACAAAGCAAATGCTCAGACAAGAATAAAAACCAAACTTATCAACAAAAAGGAAAATCATACATGAGGTAGCTAAATATATCAACAATCAAAAGCTAACTAAAAAGAAGCTCAGTTGGCAAGGGAGCGTCCCTAAATCAACATGCGGCCTGAATTCGACTCCCTTTACCCCCTTGGAGCCATCCCCATAGTTTCTATGATTCTCATAGGATCTAGTGCTGACCTGGTGTGTGTGTGTGTATAGAGGTGTATCTGTGTATGTACATGCCCGGGGGACTAGTTGGGCCAAAAGGTTTGGACACACTCGTCAGAAAAAAAGAAGATGAGAAGAAAACTTTTCACATTGGGCATTTAGAAGTATCCAGCCAGACTTATGACCCACTTTTCGGTAGTTCACTGATAGACTCATCCGGATCAAGAATATGATAGGAAATACGATAGCAAAACAAGATAAGGAACTTGGGTCCACCATAAAGTACCTATATTTTTCTTTCTACACTGCCAGAAAAAGGCTAAACACCTTCAATAATTTGGACAACAACTGACCTGCTTCTCAAGTTGATGCTTTGCATATAAGCTTTTAACCAATTCTTTCCTCTCTTCCAGCTCCTTTGTAAGGAGCCCATGTGCAACTTCAGCCTTTGCGCACCTGTCCAACAGCTCTGCCCGGTGTCGAGACAGAAAACCAACTCTATCTGCAAGGACCCGGATACATGTTCGGAAGTCCACAGTACAGTCATCTTCAATATCATTCACAGAACTGAGAATGGAAACAATCACAAGTCACTGAAAATCTGAGTAATACACCTCATGCCAAAATATTAAAAAAATGTCAGCAAAATAGACAAAGAAAACAGTGCAGGGCGTTTTCCTATTATATGGTTAAAAAACAGTGAAACAAAACTGACAAAAATCAGACTTCCACAGGTTTTATATAATGAATCAACTAAGGAATAACTACTAACAATAATCCAAATTGGTGTGTGATTGGGCCTCATCCACCATGAAAGGAAAATACACCAAATATATCAGAAGCACCCAAACTTAAAGCTGCAAAAACATCTGAGCCTCATAAACCGAAGTGCCAAACTCTGGGGAAGTGTTTTGAGTCAATTACTTACTTGGCCAATGACAGAGCCAAAGCACGCAAGGAATCAGAAAAATTAGCCACTCCACCAGTTACAGTAATGCAACTACGCAGTCTTTCAAAAAGGCTTCGCATTTTCACAGCCGAAGCTCGCAGTGCACTATACTCTGAGGCCCTCCTATCAGCAGCACAAAGATGAGTATGGGCTTCCTCTCTAGCTTCATGCAGGCAATTCTCCAAGTGAGCACAATTCATCTGTTGAAAGGACAAACAAATCAGATTTTTTTTTTTTTGTGTTATACAGTAATACGTCAAACACGAACTTTTAGAAAAGTGCCCATGTAGTAACAGTAACAGTAACAGTAACACTAGTCATAGTTCTTCAAACCCTTAACGTGAAACACAAAAATTCAACAGATTGTCAGTAGACTCAGTACAAGCATACAATTTCTTAACATAATAAAAAAATAATGTGCAATAAAAAATTCCAGCTGCCTATAGCTTAGCCAGTCATCCTGTGTGAAGGAGTGTGTAAGGCTCAAAGAAGGCAGTTATTTAGTTCCAAAGTTTTTATTTGTTCTTCTCCACCACTATTTGGGGGGGAAGAAGCCTTATAAATGTGTTACTAGGCACCAGATACACATGAAAGAAGTTTTGAGACTAGCAAATCTTGTCAACCAATGTTGAAGACATCAAATAATGTTGTAAGTGATGTACAAAGCAAGTTCTAGAATACAAATTGCCAGCTGATCATTTTGCTTAAGTAGATATTACTACGCTTCTTAAGAACAACTAGTAAATGATTCAATGTTATTTTCAGATGACTTGTTTGTGCCCTCAAACTATAACGACTTAGGAACAGAATTTCACTGTCATTATGAGTAATGGCAGACTGCCGCACATTAATCTCACTCACTGCTGAAACAGGACAAAGAAGAGGCTTATATACATTCCAATTTCCTGGAATGACAAGTTTTTCTCCTAATATAGCTTCCAGCATAAAACCGGTGGATGCATCCAAAGAGGGTTGTCAAACCTGTCGGTCTGGTCTGTTTCGGTTGGACCAGATCGGTCCTGCACCTTTGAGAGCCAGGACCGAGACTCACTGACTGCATAAATTGGTCCTCAAAGGCAAGACCGAAACTGGTTAAAAACTAGTCGATTGGATATCGTTCTTTGGTTAATTGATCCTAAACAAATCAGTTAAGCCATTGTTTGTCTATATTTTGGTGAAGGGTATCAGGATTGGTCAATTATTCCATAATTGATGGTGATTAATCGGTCTCAATCGGTTAGGTTTCGGGCAGATTAGTAATTGAGTCATAATCAATCGTTCTATTAGGTTGATCAGGTTGGACCAAGACCAACCGATTAATAAAAAACAATATATTCTAAAACCAAAGGTAGACTCTTAAAGAGTCAGTTCGGTTTCAGTTCTATTGGGCAGTCCTGGTAGGGTCTGTATGCATGGACCTGGAAATGCACCAGCAGATTAGTAATTGAGTCATAATCAATCGTTCTATTAGGTTGATCAGGTTGGACCAAGACCAACCGATTAATAAAAAACAATATATTCTAAAACCAAAGGTAGACTCTTAAAGAGTCAGTTCGGTTTCAGTTCTATTGGGCAGTCCTGGTAGGGTCTGTATGCATGGACCTGGAAATGCACCAGTACAGCCATCTTGACAATTTGAACTAGGTTTTTTTTTTTTTTTTTTTTTTTTTTTTTTTTTTTTTTTTTAACCATAACCAGAATGAATGAAGGCAAAAAAATATTGCACAGTGTGCCATTGAGAATCACTTTTTACACAAAAAGATAGAAATACAGATGAACATAATTTTTCTATATCGATACAGGGATCGTCCCTGGACAATGTTCACACAGAAATCATGTTGCCCAAGGTCATCAGGGAAGAAAGATGCATGAGGGAAAAAATCTATCAGAATTAACAACAGGACGAAACTATTGAAATATTCCGAATAGATTTTAGTAAAACAATAGAATTCCAAGGCAAAAAGGAATCAGGGGAGAGACAGGAGGGCAGTATGATGCAAATATGCCCTATATAAGAAATATTTTTCTAGGTTTTCATCAAATATCAAGAACGAATATGCAGAGAATAATAGATAAAATAAAATAGCAAGTCATTCGGTAAAAGAAAAACTGAAAATGAAACAAGGTAATCAACATTTAAAATATAAGCATATAAATTACCCCAAAAAACAATTTAACAACATCTAACATTAAATTACATTTCCTCCCCCCAAAAAAATCTAAGATCTATCATCCAGTAAACAAGTAAAAGTTTAGCTTTTGGAGAAACAGTCTCAACCTCAGAAGCATTGATTTATCCTCATGCATTTGAAGCCATCAGTTCATCAAAAAATACCTGAGATTCATCCAGCAGTTTATGGCCGATTTCCAGTTCTCTCTTCAGATTGTCTAACTCCTCTTGCACAGCTTTGAGCTTGGTTTCAGTCTCACTACACTGGTTTGACTTGTCCGTTAGGGCTTTCTGCAGTTCCAATACAAGATCACCCCCTAAGTTAGACGTTGAATCTTGCTCAATTGCAGCTTGAACAAGCACCATGTTCAGAGGTTCTGATGCGGTTTCGGCAGTGAAGCTGGTTGATTGTGGCAAATGCACCGGCCGCACCATCTTCTCTTGTCCTGGTTTATCACCTGCTCCCAGCTCGTCTCGATGTGGCTCCAACATTGAAGAATCCAGCTGAGGTTTTGGCAAACCTGAAGAATCAGCCATATTTTCATCCACACCTTCTCGTGCATTGCTTTCTTGCTGTTGGAACTGCTCTGATTTGGAATCCAATGATACTGATGTGCAAGAAAGCTCATCCATGGGCTCAGTAGGGATGTAAGCTGGCATGTGGGCTTCTCCATCACCTGATACTTCTGATTTGCAGTCATCAGCCTTCACAGATAAATGACCAAACTCAAAGCCATCCTTACCACCTGGAAGTTTCTGCCCTTGCATATACTGATCAGACAATCTCAGCTCCAGCTCTTGAATGCGCTTCTCATAAGACAGGCATTGCATCTGCTTCATCCTCAGCATTGACTGGAGATGTTTGCCATACTCATCCTTCAGATGCAAGGCTTCTGCTGTCTTCTCCGCCACATCCTTCAGTATGCTATCCAGCTTACCGTCATCTAGTGATTCATATTCAATTTCAGGACGAAAAGAACAAATCAGAGCTATTGCAGAAGCAAGCTCAGCTTTCAGTCTCGCATTTTCAACTTCAATTTTGCTAGTTCCAGCAACGTCTACTGAATCACAGCCCTCAAGAAAGTCCTTAGAGTCGCATGTCTCAGATGATTCTATGGTACTTCTTGCAGCTTCGAAGTTAGAAACATCATTTGACATCAACATGGAACCCTTTGCTGTTCCATGCTTCTCGCTTTTACAAGGGATCCCAACCAAATATTCAGGAGCATAACGGTCAATATCAACAATATCAATATCAAGCAAATTAGTGTCAAATGGAGCTATATTGACATCACACTGATTTGGATTATCAAACAATCCAATAGATGCTAATATATCCCGAGGAATGAAGGCACTCTGTGCTTTTAAAAATTCCTCACGTCTTCTGACCTCAACCTCCCTCTTTGTTGCAAGTCTTTCTGCCAATTGTCCAGCCATGCCCATGTAAAGCTTCATCGAAGCCTTCCTCCTCACTACTTCTGCAAGGCATGCCCTGTATGCAGGCCCAATCCCGCGAAGCAATTTTAGATCTTCAAAATGATCATCTTGGAGTGCCATTGCTTCTTTGAAAGCAGGAAATTGTAGACGAACATCTCTGATCATAAATTGAACATAAGCTACCTTTTGCATGCAATTATGCACAAAAAGGTTCATGTCATTCTTTTTAAGAATGCAGAAACCAAGCAGCTTTGAAATTGAATGATTGCAAGCCTGCATTTTTGGTAGATGATGTTTGTCATGGACATCGTACATTGGACCAAGAGCTGAAACTGCATCATGCGGACGGAGGGATGCAGATAATTGGCAGCTCAGACAATCATCAACTAGTTTCTTCACAGTGTCAACATCTTTACTGCATAGAAGCAGAAGAATAAATTTGGTGCAGGAAAAAAAGGTGGTTCCGAGAAGAAAACTGTCATTCATGTTGGTGTACAAGTATCCAATATGGATAAAGGTTGTCAAAAACAGCAGCTGCAGTGAATTTCTCAGTGTCTTATATAGCAAAGAGCAAGCTGGTGTGGTAAAATTTTGAAAAAATGAAGTGCTTGTTAAGAAATATACATGATGAATTATAATCCAAGCACGTAATCACATTTACAACTTTTTTCCCTCCCACTTCAATCAGCGGGAAAGAATTTTTTTACAAAGTAAAGAAGACAAAGTGCAGGGAAAGTATGCTGGCACAGAGAAAGAGAGTTAAGGATCAACTACAAGATTAGTAGGTGCTTTCAAAGCAACCCACTCTACTGCGGATAAAGGGATCACATATATCTGAAAATGTTGCAATGTAACGTTGCAACATTGCAATGGGACTATTGTTTGCAGTGGGACATAGTTTCATAACAGGTCGCACCAACAAACAAGTGGTTCTACTACAAGCTAACCACTGATAAAATATAGAAACACAAGTAGCTCAAAGAAAACAAAACTAGGTGCAAGGAAGAGATGGGTATTAAGAAACCAACCTCAACGACTGCATTATACTCTTCTGCTCATTTAGATATCGTTGGTGGTCTTTTATCACCAACTCCAAATCCCTTAATTCAGCTGAAGCCTTACTAGAATAAAGATCCTCAACCCGCCGCTTCAGATCATTGAACATCTGCTTTAACTGCATAACCTTAGCCTCAAATTGCCGGTGTGAGCTGTTACAATTCTCAGCCCACTTCCGTAAATTCTCCTCCTTCACAAAATCAAGCAAGCACTTCCGGGTTTGTGTCTGCAAAGCTGGATAAAGCTTGCAAGATCTCAATTTTTCTATGTCCCTCTCGAAATTCGCCAAAAGGTCCGAATGGTATCGATGCTGCTGGGAGTAACACTTCATGAAGTCCATGTACATTTCGTATATCATCCGATAGTAATGATCCATGCTAGCCTTGGCAGTCTCCACAGCCCTCTCTTGCACCATCTGCTCTCTCAGAAGCCTGTCGCAGTACTTAAACTTCGAATCAGTGCAGTTGAATATAGCACGCCCGCGGTGAAAATGGTATCTAAACTGACGCTCATATGAAGGCAATGCCTTGAGAGCAGGATCGGCCGCATCATCCAGAGGGTGTGGGTCCTGATTAGGGGAACGCATTGGAGGTTCACTGACTTCAGGGATTACGATTCGCTCCGGCGGAGGAGGCGGCGAATCATTAAGCATTCGAGGTCGATTGTAAACAAAAACTTCACGGCCATCACACGGGAGCTTGTACGCCGACAAGGGTCGTTGGGCTTCAAGCTTCATCTCCTGGCAGAGGAGAACTTGATCACTGATTTGAATCCCAGAAATTGACTCTACGGATCGCTGAACGGCTTCAACAAGCGTGCATCCATCGCATACAAGCTCCATAGTATGGCCATTCTCAACGATTCGAACCAGCAGCTCCCTTCCTGGTACAAATTCCTCCGTAACGTTCGAACTCATCTTATCCCCAAAAATGGATATATCCACCACAAAAATAGAAAGAACCCAATTCACATAAAACAACCCAAAACAAAAAAATTTCCAAGCTTGCTTACTTATCACTGCACCAAATCTAGAAAAAGATCAAAGTCCTAAAGTTTCCACAGAAACAGAACACAATAACTTTAAAGCCTCCAGGAAAATCCTACCAGCCACAAACCATGAACGCAGAGTTCAATAAACCCTAATTCCACCAAAACCCACCAAACATAGCATCAACAAAACCCTAATTCTACTTCCCCCACCCTCGTTTCCCTTAGTTGCACCGAACATAGACTGCTACTTTAAAAAATCCCCAAGGGAGAAGAAACCCAGAAACAGACTCACGTAAGCAAAGAACACAACGAGGATAGCCCTCGAACGGACAGTGGCCAATTGATTTGGAACACAGAAGCTTTGAAGATAATAACTTAACGGCCAGAGAAGATAATCAACGAAATCTACGACAGTTGAATCAATTACGTCTCAAAATTGACAGCGAAAATACCCTGAAACCAGGAATCTCCCTAGTTTTAATTAATATTTTATGCCCTTCATTTCTCAGAATTTTTTGTTTTATCTAATCAACAGATAACCACCTGCGGCAGGTCCAGCCAGTAGCAGAAGAGCCCTCCCTCCATGGGAAGTTTGGAAAGAAATGAAACACAAAACCAGAGGCTTCTGCATCTTTGCTTCATTTATTTATTTATTTATTTATCTCTCTGGTTTATTTATTTAATAATTAAACAGAAATATATTTCCTACAGACTCGGGGTAGGAACATTTCCTACACACTCACTTTAAAATCTAATAAATCATGTTACCCTTTTCTTTCTTTTTTTTTTCGTTTTTGAAATATATCATGTTAACCTACGGGTGTTTGTTGATAATAAATCATGCCGGAGAAAAGAACTCTGCAGTGGAGCGTTAGGGGTGTCAATTCGTGGCCTGACCCGACTAAATCAATCGATATCGAAACTGGCCTGGCTTGGACAATTTGTTAAACGTGTTGGGCTTGAGTCCAGCCCATTTATAAACGGTCGGTATCGGTTTTACTACTTGGATAGTCAGGCGTCAGACCAAGATCGGTTGAATAACACCCGATCGAGACCGACCTATTATGCACCGACCTGGCCCGACTCTTTAATGATTATAGAATACCAATTTTACCTCCTAAATTAAAAGTAAAAACTAAAAAGCAAAGACATGTTCACATTTTAAATAATGATTATATTTGGTATCATTTATTGATTTATTGTCATTTTTTTGGCTTACATGAGTGGGTTGGAATATAAGAGCATATTTTGAAGAGGGTCCGTTTAAAAACCGGTTAAAGCCCATTTAACATTAAACATGTCCGTGGCCCGATTAAGCCCCGACTAAAGCTCGATTAAGGTAGCTCAATTATAACCCGAAGTTGACCGACCGAATACAAAGCGTACCATGCCCTCAATAACTAAGCCCTTTTTTTTTTCTTTTTTTTCACTTTTTGTTCCAAAAAAACGGAAACAGACCATAAGTGCACTATATACTTTATTCCTATTTTTTGTTCCAATAGAACGAAAAAAATTCAAAAACGTTCTTTTAGAACGATACCAAACGCCTTGGTGTGTACTTGCGCCTATAAATAATGGTGAGAAAAGACCATGCTGCTCAACATTGAAGATGCTCGTGCACCCATTGGTGTGTACTTGCATCGGCAGGTATCGTTCTCCTGTCCTACTTTTTTTTTTCCACAAGTTTTTATTTTTCTATAATATTAGAGATAATCACAAGTTAAAATTATAAGAGAAAAAATCTTATCAGTCTACATTGCCTAGGCCAATGCATGGACTCAATGAGAGAATACATCAGAGCATAACACTCACAGCCAATGCATGGACTCAATGAGAGAATACATCAGAGTATCTGTAACACTCACAGTAATATGGTCTTTTTAAGCTTACCTGTGTCTAGTAATGGACAACACAAAGCTGGTAGGATTCTTTTTCGCTAAAATTATGGTGTGAACATGTGTTACTTATGCAGTGGATTGATCATTTTTGTTTTTTTTTTTTTTTTTGGGCATTTTGCGGGGGAGTAAGAGTATAAAATAGTATCACGGTTGAAATCTTCTGTTGATTATGTTCCTTCAAGCGTGAGACACACGTTATCAATAATGAAGCAGGCTATTCTACTTTTGCTGTGGGCCTGTGGCAAAGTTTCAAAGGTCGAGAAAATATCTAAAAGGAGAAGATTTTCCAAAAGGTACTACCATCAACATTTAGAAACAACGGATCGGTTTAAAGTACTTTGGCCACTTACCCGGATACAAAGAACCATTATATTGATCCCAAACCCATAGCAGGTGTCCAAATATGGGATTAAGTCAGGTACAGATAACCTGGATTGAGATACGGACACAGATCAAAGAGGAATATCATTGTTTTTCTTCTATTAGAAATCTTTGTGGAAATGACAATATTTATTGATTGGAGGAGGCTTCCTGAGATCATGGTGAATGGGCATTAATTCATCATGTTTCCATCGATACCGTACAATAGGGAGAGATACAATGGAAGAGAAAGAGGATCACATAAGTTCTGTTTGGTGAAGGAAAACTTTATCCTTACTGATAAATAATAGTCTTGTCTCACGTAGTAGGGCTTAATGAGAAAAAATTTCAATGAAATACGAAGGCATTAGAGAAAATAAGGTTTTCACTCTAAATTCATGGCCCATGTGGTAGGCTCAATCACATAATCTTTTCTGTGCCATGAGGAAACTGATGTGGTGAGATCAAAACCATCCCAGGCACAAAAAAGGTTTAACCACCATCCTAGGATCCTAAACATCCTTCTCCCTCTTCCTTATGACAAATGGTAGAATATATCCCACCTCCTCCCGATTGCCATGCGACACTTTCCTGCTTATCTGATAGACCACGATTAACATATTCCCTTTTACTGTGGCCTAAGAAAAACTTGGTTCTTAAGTTAGTATGGCCCTCTTAAAATGAACTTATCAAATACCAAACAGATTTTTGTTTGAACCATTGGTTCTTGCATGACCCATCTTTGATGGGCTTCTACATAGCCGAAATATATACTATGTAATAGTTTGGATGGATCGGGATTTATGAATAAACAGACCTTAGGGTTCCTCGTTCACATGTTGAATCAAAGGTCAATCAAATTTTTTTAAGCGACATAATAAGGCTTTCAAATTTTTTTTAAACTATATGAGAATGTATAAAAGTGAGAGGAACTCACCCAAAAACAAAAGAGTTAGAGAGGACCGTAATTATGCTTGAGTATAAACAAGGATCCATGAATACATGGGGAGTATTTGATTAAATTTTAGTATAAAATTTGGCAAGTTATTAATTTGGATTAGATATTATAAAAAGAAGAAGAAAAAAAAGAATATTGACTTAGATGTCTTCCATATCCAATGTTTAGAATTGTCATATCATTTGTTCTCATGGTACAAAAGATATTAGGATGTATGGAAAACCCTCTCACTACAATAGATTAGGCCTTTAACTACGGATTTTTCCGCAATAAAAGATAAAAAAAAAAAATCCACAATAATAGTCTATAGCTAAGGATTAATTGCGGTTTTCTATCTAGAGCAACAAGTGTCGTCGCTGCATTTGTAGCTATGGATTTTCTACTGCAAGAAAAGAGTACTCTATAACTATGGATTTTTAATTGTGGACCTTTTCCGCAACAAATCTATAGCTGTAGATTTTAGTTGTGGATATTTCCCGCGACAAATCTATAGTTGTTGATATTTTCTGCAATAAATCTCTTATTACTGCGATTTGTAAGTGTGATTTCATTTATGCAGTTACAAGATTTTTTGTTACTGCGATTTTAAAATACCACATCAATAAATATCACATATTACTATGATTTTTAACTTCAGTTTTGTTTTCATAATTATATGACATTTATAGCTGCGATTTTTAAAACCACAACCAAGTATCTATAGTTACAAGTGTAAAAAAAAAGAAGAAGAAGATGAAGAAGACCTTTTTGTAGTGTCTCCAAGCGACTAAACAAAAGCTTTTTAAGCATTTCCACTAACTATTGTACTTTTGTTACATTAGGCTTCTCTAGATGATCTTCATTAGAAGAGCATCAAATCAAGGGGCTAAATCCATACATAGGGGCAATATAGTTAAAATAAACTAGTAAATTTAACAAGTGTCCTCTCAATCGTTAGAAATTAAATTCATCGAATAATTAGTCTACCTAATCATTAGCCGACAAGTACAGTACAATGGAAAGAGTTTTTAAAAAAGCTACGATGGTAGGGGTGAAATAGACCTGATTATTTGTTAAAACCTAGTTCAGACATGAGTCCCCAAAACTCAACCCTAGACCCAACCTTGTCAGGCTCATGCCAACCCAACCTGGCCCTAATTGACCCTGATTGGGTTGGATTGGCCCTAATTTTTACCAGGGTCGCATTAATCCTGATTGACCCTATTTTTTCCATTTGTGTCCTATGCATTAATAAAAAAAAAGGTGCATAGATTAGATGATCGATCCATGTATCCCCACCACCCCCAATTTTATGTTGCCAAGTTTCAATGTTTCTGGCCAATTTCTTCATTTTTATTTTGGGTTAAGTGATTTTGTTATGGGAATGTTTGGAAAACTAGTTTATTATCGCCCATGCTTTCTTTACCTCTAGCAATCGTTTTTTAAAAATTCCAGTTTTTTTAAACAATGATAGTTGGTGGTGCCACCTCCCCCAAAAAAGGGTTTTTACCACCAAGCTGGCAGCAAAGTTTTTAAAATTTAATTCATCTACTAGCCCAATTGAATTATCAGACTTTTGTGTATGCTTATTTTATGCTCTCTTGGTGGCATTTTATTTGGAAACTCAAACTTGATCCAAAATTTAACATATTTTTTCTAGAGAGTAGCTCATGGAGGAATCACACCAAAGACTTATTGAAAAAATGGATGAATGTGAATCCAACCTATGGATTTTTCCTTGATCAGCGGGAATACATTTGGCATATATATCATTCTCTCATGCAAATTTACCAAGAGAATCTAGGTAGCTGGCTCATTGGGTCTCAAGACTGAAGCTCTATTAGCTTACTCATTTAAACATCTAATTATGTATTTCTGGACTACAATTCTTGGCAATGATATATTATTTCTTTAACATTTTTATCATAACATGCTATTTCATATGGCTACATAAAAATATTGTCAATTTCACTTAAGCAAAACTTAACCTTATTCGGTCCTATACGCTGTGAAGCAATGGAATATTCAAGCTTATCACTTTATATCTCAACAAGTGACTCCAATCCATACAACTCTATTTGTTACACCAATCTTCCCTAACTTGACCACACCAATTCTTGTTTGTATGAACGTTACTAATGAACATTTTTGTTGGGCAGTTGGTGAGTAACGAACTTTGTACGAGTCATAAATTTGGACATCCTAAGTTCGACTCCCACTAAATACACCTTGGGCCACTCACACAGGGGTGTTTAGTACTCTTCACTGCTTTCAATGAAAGTTGAATGGTTCTCATTCAACCCTAGTATGACCCGGTCCATGCTGTTATAGGGTCAGTATGGGCCCGCAGGACTAATCAGGCCGAAGATTTGAATACCCGTTGTTAGCAAAAAAAATAATTTTTGGGCTACTTGTGTTATCCATAAAGGAAAATGTGTCACATAATTTGATGATTATATCATGACATGAGAAACCATTGAAGCCTATGCATGGGGACTTCTCTTTGGTGTAAAACAGACAATGTATGGTTGATGGAGTCATAGAGCATATGGGAGATATGAAGTGACTCAAAGGAGATAGAAATATTTCTTTCTAATTTCTAATTGTAGTACCGCATCATGCCCTTGGAGCATTGTCCCCTTTTCTTTTGGATGTTTATAATTTCTTGTCTATACCTCCTTTTTTTTTTTTTTTTTTGTCTCAGGCCTAGTAACAAAGTGGTACTCGTAATGCTTTGGATAACCAATATGATTATGAACAAATAATCTCACGTCTCAAACTCCAGCTCAAACATTAATATTTTAAGTTATTTTTCCCCTTAGTTCAATTTCTTATTTTCATCATTAAAAAATAAAATAAAAAATGAAATAATCAATATATAATTAAAATTATAAAGCGCAACAAAATAATAGATGTTCAGAACACCTAACCATAAATCAGGGTTAAAAAACCTTAATTTTGATTACTTATCTTATCCTTTCCTTATGGTTGACCCGCTATTGCTATGAACTTTTTTTTTTTATTTCTATAATAAATTACTAAATAATAATTTCAATACTAAGAAAAAGGAAAAAAAATTAACTTAAAAATAGAATCATAATGAAATAATTAGAATAGAATATAAAATTTATATTTGATAAATCAGGTCGAGCTGGGTAGGCCTCAACCCAAGCCCCACCCAACCCTAGCCCATGGTTAGTGTTTTTCAACCCTACCCTACCCTCGGGGTCAGAAACCTTAGCCTAGGCCCTTGTCGGGTTCTAGCCATTAGGGCCAAACTATGTGATGGTTTCTCATAAAAAAAAGTTAATGCCAAAATCCGTGCCAAACACAAAAAGTTATAACATGCCATTTTTGCTTTACAATTAAGTAAATGGGAGAGGGATAGGTATGCCGCCGATATCAAGTATGCTAGCGGATAGCACCAATAGGAACACATGATGGAGTATCATTCAGGAAGGATATGAGAGTCATTTCAGAAAAATGGAAGAGAGAGATAGACACAATGGGTGCTAGCATACTTGATATCGGCGGCATACCCAACCTTTTCCCTAAGTAAATATACTCTTCCCAAAATAAATAAATAAATAGGTTGGCTATATCTTCATCAACTAGTTAATATTCAAAATTAGACTGAGTCCCATACTAATTTACAAATCTTCCTTGAAAATGTTTGCAAAGTTAATCAGGTTTTAAGTAACTTGAGCTGCTAAAGAAATACAAGAAGAGACCCAAAGCCATTAGGTTGTTTTTTTTTTTTTGCTAAAAGTTCAGTAAAGAATATATTAGAAACAAATAAATGATAGATTACAAAAAGAAAGCCCTTTGAGATCCTGATCCACCTTCGGCATGGCGATTAGCAGAATAGGAAATCAAAGCTAAAAGAAGAGGAGTTACATAAACCTGAATCGAGGCCTATGCTAGCCATCCCATTCAAGGTCAGAAATAATAAAAGCTGGAGCTACATCTCAGGTATTTGAACTTCTCATGGCAGTGGCATGCTTAGACAACCTATCTGCCACTGCATTTATCTTGCGGAAACAATAGGAGATCGTCCATGAAGTGGAATCCAAATATCCTTTATGCAACCACCACTTTTGCAAAAAGTACCAAGGAATATTTTGTCTTTTAACACAAGACACCACCGCCTGGGAGTCACATTCAATCTATAATTTATTCAGTCCCTTTGTCGCTGCCCAATTGATGCCATGGAAGAAAGCTGTGAAGTCCGCCTTGAAATTGGTTCCAACTCCTTTGTATATAGCATAGCAACCCAAATTTTTTCCATTCTCACTTCTAAATATGCCTCCAACTCCAGAGCAACCAGGATTTCCAGGAGAACATCCATCAATATTCAATTTATAATATCCCCTTGTTGGCATGTTCCAGTGTACCTCCTTTATCCAATGATCATGTGGCTTTGCTATTTGAATCTTTGACTTCTTAGCAATAAGTAAATCTTCCATGGAATTTTCATTGAAGGCACCATAGATGAAAAATCGTTGATGTCTTTCAAGACATATTGCAATGCATAGCTTGTTGGCTTGAGCTGGTTTTGAAATCTTCTTCTATTCCTTTCTGCCCAAATTTGAAATGGGATAATAATAACTAGGGGTAACCAGCTCTTACTACAATGAACCGATCTAGCTTTTCTTCTCTACCAGGAGAAAAGGTCTTCAATAGAGGGGAAACCGATCCACCTTTCATCAAAACAATCCAGCAAAAAAGACCACAATGTAATTGAAAACTCGCATTCTAGGAACACATGATTTAGAGTTTCTTCATTTTTCCCACATAAGTTGCACATTGACGCTAAGGGAATTGATTTATGAGAAATCATATCGTCTGTAGGTAAACTGCAGTGAATCAGCCGCCACCCAAAAATTGAAAATCTTGGATGAAGACCCTTCAACCAGACTAGACGCCATCATTCCTTTACTGGATTTTTCTCTCTTATTTTTTCCTAAGCAGAAGAGACAGAGAATCTTCTTGATTCAGTTAAGGACTAGATTCTTTTATCATTCACAGCAACAAAAGGCAAGGGAATCAATGAAATCCGGTTACACAATTCTTAAAGAGATGTAGATCGGATAATAGGAAAATTCCAAGTTCCATCAGATATAAAATCTAAAACTTTAACTGATAGACTACAATGAATTGGCTGAGAGCCGATAATATCATCATAAATCCTTGTAGTGCTCATCCAACGATCATACCAAAAGTTTATAGAAGAACCATCGCCTACTATCCACCTTTTAGACTCACAAACAAATCCCCATACTTTACGCAGACCAGAGATTATTAAAGAGGAAGAAATGTACCTTTTTAGGCTTCCATTTGCAGATAAAAATCTTCCTTTGAAGAAAGATGCAAACATTGAACTATCAGACTTAACAAAACAACATAGCTTTGTAAGCAACGCCAAATTAACCTCTCGCATTTTGCGAATACCCAACCCTCCTTCACTTTTAGGCTTACACGTATTGCTCCATTTAATTGTAATAGCCTTAGAGGATTCTGCTTCACCACTCGAAATGAAGTTCTTGATCCAACGCTCCAGATGAGCAATAGCATGCTGCTCATTACCGTTTTTACCAATTCCACTCTGCCAGCTAAAGATAATAGCCTTCCCTTCCTACCAGCCAATCTAGCCTTGAAGTTATCCATCAAGGGAAGAATATGATATTTTTTAACTCAACCTTTAAAGACCTCAACTCCAAGATGGCGAGTTGGAAATTCACTGTCAGGGATGTTGAGGACTTCCTTTATTCTCCTTTTCCGATCCACTGGAATTACCTTCAAAAAAATCTTGCTCTTCTCGAGATTAATTCTTTGACCTGAGTAACTCTAGTAAACATCTAGGAACCTCTTCAGGTTCTTTACACCTTTCAGATCTGCACCCATGAAAATTAGAAGATCATCAGCATAAAATAAGTGGGATGGGGTGAACATCTTTCGAGGACTAGGAATCGAATGCATTAGTCCTCTGTCTCTGAGATCACGAAGGCCTCTGCAAAGAGCTTCTTCAACAAGAATGAATAGCATAGGAGATAAAGGATCACCCTGATGAAGGCCCCGCTCAAACCCGAAGAATCCCATAGGCCCTCCATTAACCAGAGCCGAAAGCTTAGGCGATGAAAGTATCTGCTTGATCCAATTGACCCATTTCTTCGCAAACCCAAATTTTTCCATAACGTCAAAAAGAAACTTTCAATCTAGAGTATCAAATGCCTTTTGGATATCCAGCTCCATACCTATGTAGCCCCCAAAGCATTTTTTTGTTAATCATATTTGTAAGCTCTGATGCTACCCCAATGTTAGAAAAAATTACTTTCCCTTTTTGGAAAGCGCCTTGCTCTTCTGATATCAAATGAGGGAGCAAAGGAGCCAAACGGGATGCCATAATCTTGGGGATCAATTTTAGGAAGAAATTCCCTAAACATATAGGACGGTAGTAACTTTTGAAATCAGGGATAGGAAATTGCAATTAGCCCCTTTTGTTAGAACTCCCTCAATGAAGAAATTATGAACTGCATGACATACATCCTGACCCACAATTTCCCAACAGGTCTGATAGAAAGTACTAGAGAATCCATCTGGACCTGGAGCACTAGCAGATCTAAGTCAAAAACCTCCTTTCTAATCTCCTCAGGAGAAGGAATTGTAGTTAGAAACCATTGTCTGATTCAGAGAGTGCTTCAGAAATCACTGAGAGTAGAGCTTCATTTCTGATCGAACCACCCTTCTTGCTAAATAATTTAAAGTGAGTAGCTAAATGTTGACCAATGTCACCCGTCTCAGTCAATCAAATTCCATTTTCATCTTGAATTTCTCTGATCACATTTCTACTCTGCCTGATCATGTTTGAAAGATGAAAGAATTTTGTACAGTGGTCTCCCTCTTTAAGCCATCTCACCCGAGACTTTTCTAGCTATAATTTTTCCTACAACATAACCGCATTGCCTAGCTCTTCCTTAGCCACCATCTCTTGATGGAAAAGTTGATCATCTTGAACATTCTCCTCTATAGCATGTTGGACCAATTCCAGATCAGATTTCCTTTAGCCAACTTCAGTATCAATATGGGGAAAGACTAATCTCGCCCAAGATCTCAATGGCCATTTTAATCGCTTCAATTTATTTATTACCCTGAACATAGGGTTACCATGCATAGGAGCCATCCAAGAAGCTCGATCAACTTCTTTAAAATCAAAATGTTCTGCCCACAGACGAAGAATGCGGAAGGGGATATTAGTTGGTCGAAAGACCTCATTGCAGCATGGAACGATGGGAGAGTGATCTGAATAGGTACGAGCAAGCACTTTTTGAGAGCAGCCAGGGGAGACATCCATCCACTCCTGATTGCACAAACTTCGATCAAGTACAACACTAGAATTCCCAACTCGTCTATAATTGAACCATGTGTATTTTAGACCTGAAGACGGGACAGAGAACATGGAAGATGAATCTAGAAAAGCTGAGAATTCCTCAGAAGATCCTTGATTGAACCTTCTAGGGCCACGCTTTTCATGGGAAAACAAATAAAAATTGAAGTCTCCAATTACCATCCATGATGAGAAGTTCTTGCCAAGGAGTAGAGGTCACACGATAATTGTATTCTTCCTGGTCTGAAACAATTAGCATGTACAACAGACAAAAATAATTTCATTCTAGCCACCTCAATGAACATAGAAATATGCTGATCCGATTGGAGAATAACCACTGGTCGTTTAACCTCTTGTTTCCAAAAAAACCAAATATTAGGAGTTGACTCTTCTCTTTCATTATGAATAAACTCCAAACCATAACCCGAAGAGCTAAAAATATATTTTGAGCAGTTTTTAGGCTCAATTTTGGGTTCAATAACACAAAAAAAAATTGGGTTATGCTCCTTAATAAGCAACCGCAATGCTGCCCAAGCTCGGCCATTGTCTATACCTCTAATATTCCAAAAACTGCATTTCATTGGGAAAGAGGTTTATGAGTTACCCTTGTAGAGAGCCGACCAGCACCCTCTTCATTCTGTCGGAGAAACCCATCAACAGTCATCAGCTCCTGTCCTCGTCTTCCCTTTCTGGTTTTTTTCCTCGTTACAGTAGTGAAAGGAATTTCAGAATAGCTTTCTTCTTCTCCCATCTGAGGCTCCGATAGATCATGGTGAATTATCCCAGTTCCTTCATTTTGAACTGCATTATCCATAAGTGTATCGCATGCTATTAAAGAGTCTACAATCTCTTGCCTTGGAGCCATGCCTCCTCATGAAGTTGAATCACCACTTCTAATTTATCATATGAACCGGATTCATCATCACTTGAATCTGGGCCAGAACCCGATTCCAAATCCGCCTGCCCATTTGATTGAGAGCCGTCAACTAATGGAACGTTAGATAAAAAAAATAGATACAATTGGCCCATCTTTAGGAAGTTGGTTTAAAATGCCTTCATCCACTCTAAGGACAGCTGGACTTCTAGTTTCAGAAGGATTCAAATCGTTATGATCTCCCATACGATCTGGAAAAGAGTCCATCACGATAGGATCTCCTAAACTTGTGCCTGCCACCTCAGCTTCTAGATTGGACGGAGCAGCCATCTCAGACCGCACTTCGCGAGGACGCCACTCTCTTCTCCGGCGGACCACTGGTGGCAAAACGACGACAATGCACACACCTAGAAAGTGGATTTTCATACTCGACAACCTGTTTGAAAATAAAAATATCTGAAGAAGAAGTATGTTCCCTTTCAACATAAATTTCCTCAACCCAAGGCTGAGAGTCATCTAAATCAATACAAATACGAGCAAAGTGATCGTAGTGAGAATCTTTCATTCTTCGATCAATCGCTACTGGTCGTCCCACTGCTTTAGCCATAGTGAGCAGTATTTCTTCATCCCAGTATTCCTGGGGAATATTTGGAAACCTAACCCACGCAAGCCTGTGTGTGATGTCCTCATCTTCCACTTTGAATTCCGGTCGCCACCTCTGGAACCTCAAGAGCTGTCCCTCTACCCTGACCGGACCTCTCTTCCAGATGTTCAGCATATCCGTCTCCGACTGAAAACGGAAGAGTACAAATCCCTTACCGAGGGATTTCAGAATTAATTCCTCCTTCAGTGCCCATGCAGAAGTCACCTTCGATCTGAGAGTGTCCATAGAAATAGACCGGAAATTAAGTGCGATTCGGCAAGGAGAAAAGGATCCTCCCACCGGCCAAAACCTCCATCACCCTCTAAAACTCGGTTATCTTGATCTCCAAACCCAGCCGTGGCTCCCTGAACAGAACCCCTAATCACACTCATGATCTCCAAACCATCAAAGCCAAAGCCATTAGGTTGAGTGGACCACTAAATTTGATATATGATCTATACATAATTTTGATCTTCTCGAAATATGCAAATGAATAAACCATAAAACTGTTACATGGAAAAATCAGAGCTTCTAATTGTAACCTTAATCACTTTAATCAATGGTTTATTAAATATTATCCTAAAGTTTCTAACATTCTAATGCTTCTTTGGTTTTTTAAACAAATTTGAATGATAATGAGACATTAACACATTCATACTTTTTTCTTTTCTATTCATTTCTTACCGTATAAATATGGCCTTAATTTTTCTTTACCTCGTCACATATAATGTATTAAAAAAAAGGAGGGGGGGGGGAGATCCGAAATTGTCTGTGCGCGGATTCTTTCAAATGTTTTGTCACAAAATATGAGGGCCTCACACATGTTTTTATTTTATTTCCATTTATTTTGAAAATATAAAGTTCACATGGGTTAATACCTTTTTCAAACCAGTAATTGACGAGTAATGTGCAGATTCCTTCCCATATTGGCGCATGGGTAACTATCTCCCAAACCTTTATTATATAAGTATTAGATTTTGTACCTTAATTAAGAAAACTCATGTATGATTGGGAGGTCTTTAGTATTTTCAATATATATATCACGTTTTCAAAAACGGATATTGTGTTATCGACAACAATGTAGCCTTATTCTAACTAAATGGAGTTGGCCACTCATATCACATTTTGAAAAGGATAAAGATTTACTTATGCCACAAGTTGATAATTAAAAAAATAATAATAATTCAAATGTGGTCTTTCTTTTTATCTATTTATTAGTATAGAAAAAAAAATTCATTATACTAATGGCAAGACCCATTTCCATTTCATGGGTTGTGGATAAAATGAACGCCCACACTTTTTTATGTTTTTTAACGACTGGTAGAAGTGTGGAACCCATCAGAGAAGCAGCTGTGTTAGAGCGTAATGAAAAGCTAGTATACTAAAGTTGTGTTTGGGTATACATTCCCAGAATAGATTTGTGTATAAAAAACATATTTTCAAGTGAGACAATAAAAAAGAATAATTTCAGAATTCATTTTAAACCCATAATCTATTCCAAAAATACATACTAAACATAAGCTATATATTTAACTTGACGAAAATGTGGTAGATTCCCAAGGCTATCAGCCAGTAAGTTTGCCTACTTGCAAGTGTGTTTGATGGGTAACCCCCAAGGTCCACAGAACCACTTCCCTCAACCCAAAAAGTCACTAATAATGTGGGATGCTTGAAAGAATTTTCCGTCACTAAATTTAGTTGCTAACAAAGCAAGAAAAGAGGTCAATAGGAAAAATAAAAAAATAAAAAAGAAAAGAAAAGATGTGAATGAATCCTTATTGTAAACCCAATTTAACAATGATTTTTATTGTGATTGGTATGCATTCTTGGAATAGATTCTAAGACAAAAATACGTACCAAAAATATATTATGAGGATTTTTTTTGTTTGTTTAAAATGCATTATAAACTCAAAATCTATTTTAAGAATATATACCAAACACAACCTTAAAGTGACATTTATGATTACATTTGATTAAAAGAGGCTCCACATATTAGAATAACCCGGGTGATAAAGAAGCCGACAACGAATGACCCTACGAAAACCAAGATGGTGAAGAGTCCTTAACAAAATTAGTAAGTCAATAGTATCACAAAAAGCACTTTCTCAACCTATGGCTCAAGAATTACAACTTTCCTAATATATCAAACATTTTGCATTTGCTTCGAGGTGAAAGATTATAATGGTTCTTAAAAAAAAAAAAAAAAATTATAATTGATGGCCATGGAAACTTTTCAGCTCATCGTTTGACATTTTATGATTTGATACATATCTTACATTAATTAAAATTTTTTATTATTTGGCTTGGGAAGCAAGATTTTATAACCACCATAGATGTAAATTTATTATCTTCTTAATTTCTTATGTTCATTAAAATATTATGATTTGATACATATCTTACATTAATTAAAATTTTTATTATTTGGCTTAGGAAGCAAGATTTGATAACCACCATAGATGTAAATTTCTTATCTTCTTAATTTCTTAGTTCATTAAAATATTAAAAACATATTACCTTGCAAGAGTCAATTTTTAACACATACACA
>NW_024869110.1:0-14398 GCF_013358625.1 Macadamia integrifolia
TACTGCTTTCCATCCACAAACCGATGGGCAATCAGAACGAACCATACAAATACTAGAAGACATGCTCAAGGCCTATGCAATGGAAATGAGTGGCACTTGGGAAGAATATTTACCTCTTATGGAGTTTTCCTATAATAATAGCTATCAAACCACAATTGGGATGGCTCCGTATGAGGTATTATATGGCAAAAAGTTTAGAACACCCCTATATTCGGATGAAGTAGGTGAGCGATGGAAGCTTAGACTAGAAATGATACAGATGACGTGTGACAAGGTCGATAACATTCAGGAAAGGATTAAGGCAGCACAATCATGCCAAAAGAGCTATGCAGACAACCGTAGGAAAGACATTGAATTCCAAGAGGGGGAGAAGGTGTTCCTCAAAATCTCTCCTACCAAAGGGTTGCATAGATTCCACAGGAAGGGTAAGCTAAGTCCTAGGTATATTGGCCCATTTGAAATCTTAGCTCAAGTTGGCTCTGTAGCATATATATTGGCTCTTCCATCATCCCTCAGCAATGTTCACAATGTGTTCCATGTGTCTATGCTGAAGCAGTACATCCATGATCCATCACATGTGCTACCCGTGGAAACATGACCTATGAAGAACAGCCTACTAAAATCCTAGACCAAAAAATAAAGACTCTTTGCAATAGCTCCATCGCTTTTGTGAAGGTTCAATGGGCTAATTATTCACTTGAAGAAGCGTCTTAGGAGAAAGAAGATGACATCCAAGCCAAGTATCCTAATCTTCTTAGACAACAAGGTACTATAATTTCGAGGATGAAATTTTTAAAAGGGGGTAAATGTGATATCCTACCTTCTAAACCAGGTCTAATTATCCGATTGGTTCGGTTTAGTCTAACAAGACCTAAACCTGAGCGAGCTGAGTCAGGTACCTTACGGAACATGATGGCAATGGTGACTCTAAACTTGTTGGCCAGATGAGTTGGAGTCAGTAGCTAATGAAGTCCGCATGCCCAAGCTGCGCACTTGCATGTATCACAAGGCCATGTACACACAGTAAAGATACATAGACGTATTTTATGTCGAATATGTATTTTGATCAATTATCGAGAGTGAAATACGTGTCAGGGCTGAACCCCGTCGAAATCCCAATGATTAGGCTAAGTTTTGGCCGATTGGTGGGTGGTCATAGGCGGGTCGGACCCATCTGTGTGACCTACCACTCCGGTCATTAGATATTTTGACCCAAGTATAAATAGTATTTATTACTTTTCTTTTCCCTCATTTATTGTTTTACAAGGTGGGTGAGAAAAGTAAAGAAGAGAGATAAACGAATGAGAGAGAAGGGAAAAAGAAGGAAGAAATGGGGAAGAAGATGATCGTTGCACGTCATCAGGGTTAGATTCTTTAAATCCAACATCGGATTAGTGACCCTCATCTCGAGATCTACGATTTGAGATGAGTAGAATATATTTCTTAGACCCTTATGAAACCCTAAGTGAAATCCTATGATTTGGGTAGGAATCCTTTAGATCTTGTTAATCCCTCTTGAGAATATGAATCTAAGGTTTAATGACATTGTTTATAAAGGTTTTAGAGGAAGAAATTGCAAAATTTGAGAAGCATTGTTGATCTCTTGAGCTAGAGAGGAGATTTGACATTTTTGAAGTTGTTCTTAAGTAAAGAACTAAGATCCTTGCTTGAAAATTTGAATAGGTCCTAGATCCAAGTTAGGATCACAATATAGGACCTTAGATTTGTGAAAAATGCGATCGAATCGACCCTTGGTATTTTTCCCAAGGTGGGATGGAGAATGGGAGGGAATAGAAAAATCCCGATTCTAAGTGGTGGGTGCCTGAAATGGTCGAACCCACCAATCCAGAGCCCACTGTCCTAGATGGGCTGCTAGCTCGATTGATAAGCGGCACCAATGGGCACCTGGCCTGTCGCTCCTAGACCATAGGTCCAGGTAAGGTCCCTAGGTCGAGCCACGAGCAAGGACAGGTGGGCAACTGGCCCACCGGTCCAGGCAGAGTCCCTAGGTCGAGAGGCGAGTAAGGATCAATGGGTACCTCACCCGTCAGTTGACCTACCAATCCGACCCTTCGGGTTGTGATTGCATCCAAATTTATTAGGCAACCTCTTATGGCGATTCTAAATGCCTTAGAATCATCGTACTCCGTTGGTTATGAACCCAAAGTGAGATATACTAAACTCAACCTCTTTTATGATAGGTTATACTAAAAATTCACATTGTCGCATGTCGGATCTTCCTCATACCAAGGGTGATCATTGTACACAACTAAGTAAGTGGGAAGAGGACATTGACTTATTTTTGGAGTTTTTTTGCATCATTCCATTATTGATGTAGACTAGCCATGTCATCATTCTAATTGTGTGTAGACTAGTCATCCACGTATGCCATTTGCATGTATTATCTAATGCATTATGAAACTCATTCATGCTCTGTTATGTTGTGATTTTATTTATTAAATGCTTAAATCTTGTCATGGATTATGAGGTGGATGATTTAAATATTTAACATGTTGTGCATTGATAGATTAAAAGTCGTAGTAGGCTTAGAAACGAATGCATTAGTGGCCCATAGAATGGGACACGGTGGTACTATACAGTCGTACTATCTCATATAGAAGCATGCAGTTCAGAATGACATTTTCCTGTACAACAATCCTTCCCAGCAAGGGTTTAGGGTTAGGTATATCACTGGGGGGAAACCCGAGGTTATGTACCAACGGTGGCTATTAGAAGTACGCTCGGCTGATCATTAGGACTACCGGTAACTTTGGTGACATAACAAGAGGGTCAATCGTACTGCTTTTAATTTAATGCAGGACAATGCCCATTTTAATTTAAGTCATAGAGAAATAGAAATTTACTTTAATGTCACGGAGAAACAGTAATTTACTTTTTCGATACCCACGGCTAGCCTTCTCCGGTAACCCTTATAGGTGTATCGCGGGATGGGGTTCGTGGCTCCTACTCGGAGCATACACGAACTCTAGTTGCGAGTAGCACATGACCTAGAATTGTTGTCTAGGTGGATTAAGCTAATAAAATGAACTTGCATGCATATACATTCATTTGTATTGTGTATGCTTGCTTTGTCTTTTTTTTTTTCACTTACTGGGCTAGTGAGCTCATCCCACGTGCACACTATTTTTAAATGATCTTACAGGTTACCCGATTAAGGAGCTAGAGTTGAGACCCACTATGGAGTTTCCAGTTAAAGACTGGTGGGTCCCAGAAGATCTTTGGCACGGGATCGAGTTTCCGTACAAGAGTTGTGTTGCAGGATAGCAACATTGAATACCAACCCGAGATTCTTTTTGATTATTTTTTATGTTACCCCTTTTGTACTCTGAATATTTAAATTATATTTCTTGTGTATATATCATGCCTACGGGCCCACATGTAAATGAATTATGTAATATAATTTGGGTATTAAAAGTATTGGGATATTTATAGGTATGTACACATAAGACATCCGCTGAAATACGGAAATTGTTTTCTTTAGTTGTGTGTGTGTTGTGTAGTGGTTACTGCGTTAAATGATCCTGACAAGTTTTGGGTTGTCAGATGTTAATTCGGTCACTGGTCTAGTTCCGTGTGAACGGGGAGTGACCGCCTCTTTCCCTTAGGGGTTTTTAAAAGGAATATTAATAGTGGTCCAATATCAGAGATTAGAAAATATAAAATTTGGAGTTACCACCTAGGCTTAGGGCCTAGGACCCGATAGGTGGGTCCAATCCATAAGAAAATGGATCAAAACTTGGTCTAGTCCAAAGATGAGGGCAATTGCCTGATTGTGGAGTTGGGAAGATGTTAGGCCCCCACTCTACCCGGTTGAACTGGTCTTCTTACTATACACTTAAGAACGAATATTCTCCCTGACCTAATCTTATACTGCATGCTTGACTAGATTATTTCTATGCTACTATTTACACTACGACATATGAATTAAGAGTCACATCAAGGCTATTGAGTTAGGAGAATATATCTGAGCTTAACCTCTGTTCTGGGTCGAGGAGGAGGCAACAGGACATAAACTTTCATGAGTGTCCCCCGACTAAGATAGAGGTAGATTTGACCATCTGCTTTCCTTCTTTAGAGTAATTTTCCTTCTTATGACCTTTCACAGCTTTGGAGAATTTTTAAGAATTTTCAAGAATGTTTTAAGAATTTCGGTAGAGTTCTGAGAATCTAAGAGAATCTTAATATTTTTAGGGCTTTATAACAGCTTTGAAATGCTTCCTATAGCTTTATAAAGGCTATAGAAATTTTCTAGGTTTTTTTTTTTTTTTTAGATTTTGGGATTTTAGGGCATGAGAATCGAGGCAATAGAACCTTTAGGAATATGATGAATAGATGGGTTTAGGAAGGTATTTGGGGTCCTAAGGCCTCCTAAGGGTTTTAAGAACTTTTTGGATTTTTTTTTTCCATGGGACTTTTAAACCTTTTGGGTTTTTCAAGGGTTTGGCATGTGAATCAAGGCAATGGAATCTAAGGGAATCTTTCACTGAGGAAGGAGGTAGGGAGAGGCAAGAGAAGATTTTTCTCAAAATCTTGGAGCTCCCAAACTCTTGGTTTGTTATTGTGTCTTGAAATGGAGAAATAAGCCATATTTATAGGTTTTTGGTGAGGAGAAAGTGCAAATCTAAGGGAATCTTTCGTTGAGGGAGGAGAGAGGAGGCAGGGAGAGGTAGGAGAGGATTTTTTTTCTCAAAATCTTGGAGTTCCCCAACTCTTGGTGTATTGGTGTGTCTTGAAAGAGGGCAAAAAGCCTTATTTATAGGTAAGGGGGAAACAGAACCGTGTTGGGCCGGGTTATTAAAGCCCTAACCCAACCCTAGATCCTCAAAATTCAATCCCAGGCCCAAACCTACCCTGCTGGGTTCATACCAACCCAACCTGGCCCTAATTGACCTTGTCAGGGCCGGGTTGGGTCGGATTGGATCGGGATGGGCTGGGTTGGGTTGGGTTGGGTTGATCTTGGCTTCTACAATGGTTGGATTAACCTTGATTGACCTTGTTTTTACCATTAATATCTTATACACTAAAAAAATTATAGGAAAATGAAATACCAATAGGAGACCTAAATTCTAATATAAAAATTCACGGTTAAATTTCAGGCCAGGTTGGGTTGGGTCGGGTTGGGCAGGGTTGAGGCATTAACCTGAGCTCAACCCAACCCTGACCCAGGGTTGGGGTTTTCAACCCTAACCTGCCCTCAGGGTAAAAAAAAAATTTAGTCCAAGCTCTATTCTGGCTTAGGGTGGATTCAGGTTGTCAAGGCCAATCTTTCACCCTTATTTATAGGTTTTTGGCAAGGAGCAGGTGCAAGATGGTCATTTGAGACCTCATGGGCCTGCCAAAGCCTCATGGAGCCATGAGCCTATTGGGCAAATGGCCATTTTCTGGGCAGTTTTCCCCTAATTAGGGTTTTTGACTTTCGAGAGTGATTCTAAGAGATCCAGTGGTCCAATTTTCACAGACCATATATTTACGAATTGTCTTTATCCAATGGAATAGATATTGTTCTCCAATTTGTCTTAGAAAAATTTAACCTCTTAAGGAAGGATTCTTGCCCTATTGCAAACTAAGGGTATTTTGGCAATCCTCTTGTTCATGTCATTCCCACACCATCAGAGAGTATTAGAATCAATTCTTCAGTATACAACATACTAATATTAGGTACCCCAAGATTAGGCATGATTTGGCTATGTAGAGGTCCCAAGTTAGATTAAGGTTTCGGGACTAATTCAGGGTGGATTAGGGCTTTAGGCTGACTTAGGGTTTTAGGTTATATCCAGGTCATTAAATGCCGAGTTCTTCAATGATTGAGAGCATAGGTCTTATCCAAATTCTATAAGTCATCATTGCCGAGGCAGTGACAAAATTGGGTGTCTATAAGGGGACCAAACAATCACCAACAGGGGATACAATAAAGAGAGGGGAGGGAAGAAACGAAGACAAAGATGTTAAATCAAAATTTGGGTGGAAATAGTAAGAGGCAAATCCCAAGATAGGACAAGATGCTTATTCCTATTTTAGTAAGGGCAAACTGCACAATTGTGGAGGGTTTAATTTTGAGCCTCAAATGAGATAATGTTGTCCATCTCCTTTTATTCCTTTCCCACCAAATGTGATGAATCACTGCATGGAAAGTAATATTTCTTAGAACATCAAATAAGGATTTTTCGTTAAAGATTTTCATAACCCACCTCCATTCTCTATCAAAAGGGAGGATAACTCTAGGGATTGGCCATCACTCTCTAAGAATACCTTTCCAAAAAAACGTTTGAAACGGGGCAAAAATAGAATAAATGGTCAAGACTTTCAGTGGAATTCCGATAGAGAATAATTTGGGATTGTCTCTGTTGGAATGCATTGGAATAGAAGAGTTAAACCAAACTAACTTAAGCTAGGTAATAGATTAAATTAAATTAATTAATTATATTTTTATGTGCTTATTTTAATTGTTATATTTTGTCCAACTATCCATTTAGACCGTTACTTGTTCTCAACTATGGACATACCTCGGCACTCCTCTCTAGGTTGCCATACTGTATGTTCCACCAATATATAGGGATTGGATAGAAATATAAATTCAAGCACTTAATGTGTTCAACACTGATCTACTGAGATTCTTGAATAGGTCACCATCGAGTTATTGATAGCAACAAGAAGTTCAATAGTCTCTTTTTGTGTATCTGAGAGACACTTACTAATGCATTTTTGTGGGTCAATGTTTATATCTACCGACAAGACTGACTACACACTGGCTGATCGGTATAACATTTAATAGGGTTTCTACTGCCTATTTAGGGAGAACATCAAAGAGAGATTTTAGACTTTGATTAGTTGAAATCCAAGGCCTTAGTAAATGTTTTGTGAAAATTTTATAAGTTTTTATTTTATTTTATTATATTATTAGTTATTAGATAAATTATAGGCAGGAGATGAATGAGAGTGTATGCTAGAGAATCAATCGAGATGGGATTCTTGATTTTTATGGGAGGTGCGGCAGTAATTTTACGGGCTCAGTGTTTTGGCATATGAATTACACAACCAAGTAGCGTCCTTTTTCTAATAAATTACACTTGAAAAGTATTTCAAATAATTTTTAGTCCAATTTATTGTAGACGTTGTTATTGTGGGAAGTAAGTATAATGAGAATATCTACCGCTGGAAGTTGTTAGGTTACACTTTTGTAGTTCATCCTAAAGTGTAGTTAAGTATAACTTAAAGGCTACCTTTGAGGATCACACCACTTGGCATAATTTAGACCGTCGGATTATAATCTCTTAATTAAGATTTTTTTATATAAGAAAGGGCTTTGGCCAAAACCTATTTGCACTACTCATTATACAAAGTGAGAAAAAAAGATTAAAGTGAAAAGTGGAGCCTTCTTCATCTTCAACCTTAGGAATTTGGCCATTGGAGAAGATGCAAACTTTGCTAATCATGTTCGAGTACTGCATTCCTTTGGAGGAGCACGCCAATAGTGTGTTCGAAGTAACTTAGATATTCCCTTCTTAGATTATGTGGTGTGTTCATTGAAAACCTCGTTCCTAAAATTTCTTTAAAGAAATTATTGTATCGAATCGCTTTCGTCACCTGCTGCATTCAAAGGTTTCTCACAATTGTTTTATGGGACTCACAATTAACCCAAGTGTTTCTTTGCACTCACTAAAGCACATATAGTTTTACAAGTTACTACTCACAACTCTGATAACATCGAAGATTCTCTAATCTCTAATGAAAACTCTCTTTAAATAGTCTTTGATTGTTTCCACTCAATTACAACAAATGGCTCAATGACCAAATATACAAATGAAAGAACTACATTGCAAAAGGTACGATATGCAAGTTAATTACTAGTAGAAGTATGATTCTCACTAACCTGTAAGACCCAACACTAGCTATAACAAGGAAGCGCCAAAAGTCTTGTTGAAACTCTCCCAAAACCTCTATTTATAGAGGTCAATAAATGGACAAAAAAGTCTCTAAAGGCTCTATATTTAGTAGAGCTGGTTGACTCCCTTGAAAATAGTCATTGACAAAATAGTCGTTTTTATAGCTGTTATAGCAAACAGTCTCATCTTTAGTTAACCGGAGCTCTAACAGGGCATTGGCCACGGTCTATTGATAGCGCAGCCGAAGGTGTATTATTTTTTTTTTTTTAGGGGGGTTGGGGGTGAGGGAGAAAGATATCTATTAAGAAACCTGGGTTACACTCTTGCCAACTGCAATTAAAGGAGCAACTAGGTAAGAATCAGAATTAGGCCAGACAATCCTATCGTAAATAGATTGGGCCCTCCTAGAAAAGATATCTGCAACTACATTTCCAACCCTTGAAATGTACCGAAAATTACAATCATCAATGTAAGAACTAAGATGCCTTATGTCTTCAATAACAGCCCCACAGATAAAGCTAAGGTCTTTGTTAGGTCTTGCAGATAGGAGGTCACTTCTTGATTGTCACATCGCACCACAAGCTTAAATGTCCCTTCTGAATTAGCCTCTACAAGCCTTCCCCAATTGTCAATGTCTCTTCTCTCCCACCATATAATCAGTGAAATGTAGAGGTCTATACACTTCAACATGACATTGGTCAAGTTGATACCTGATACGGCCAAATTGATTGCCCAATAGGGTAAGAACACGTGGTATCTAAGGAGAGGACACGTGTCGCTCACCTATTAGAAGCTGCAAGGAGTCTGACCGCATCGACCACGTGAAAAGAATATTCCCCACGAAGGGGATAAGATGTATCCGAGTAGGACTCGAAGTGGAAAGGAGGCGGACCCGAGGAGGACTCCTCTAAGGAAAAGAGACACCCTAAAAACTATAAGAGAGGGCCCGAGCGGAGGAAAAAAGGTATGCAGAAAAACCCTCACCATTACCCTTGTGAAAAGCTGTGCGGCCGATCTCTAACTTGGGTGTCGGAGGACTAACCCCGGATAAACATCTGGGCATCTGCCTTCTGTATTTGTGCAGGATCAGCTCATACGGATTTTTGGCAGCAACAGATTGGCACCGTCCGTGGGAACCGATAGTAATGGTGGGGAGAACCTACAATCTTAGGAACACTAGAGCAACATCGAATATAAACATGGGGGAGGAGGAACCTTCAGGAGGGCTCCCTCCCTCGACAAAAATTAGAGGAGCAAGGGGAAACGATGATCAAGAAGGTTTCGCGAGGTACCAGCGTTCGGTCAGATATTCAGTGCTTGAAAATAGTAATCCTCCACCCCCTCCTAGAGTGCAGGAATATGTGACAAGGGAGCAGTTCGAAGCCCTCCAGGAGAAATATGACTGAATGGCAGAGGCAATGAAGGAGGTCTCTAAAGCTGTCTCTCAGAAGACCAGCGGAGCACCGCGAGGCCCCCATATCCAGCCCGAGAGAGCTCGAGACGAGGATCGAAGTAGTACAGGATTGATAAGGTCCAGTCATAATCTTCAAAAATGAGTAATGAGGGAAAGTCCCGCACCCAGGGGAAGGGCACGGCGTGCCGCCGGGGACCGACATGGGGAACCACGCCAAGGAGACGAACAAAGACACGAGGACTCGGGGTTGAAGCAGATGATCCTGGACCTGAAATATGAGATCAAGAAGGTGGCAAAAAATCAGACGGGAGCTCGCGAGCTAGACCTCACTAATGATACGGCTCTAGCTAATGAGGTCATGAGGGACCCGCTCCCGATCGGCTTTCGCCTGCCAAAGTATGACACCTACGATGGGTCTGGGGACCTCGTCAATCATCTGGAAGGCTTCAAGGTCGCCATGCAGTTCCATCAAGTCTCAAAAAACATCATATGTTGTGCCCTGCCATTGACGTTCAGAGGAGCGGTAAGGCTATGGTACAACCGTTACCGACAAAGTCAATCCACAACTTCAGCGATCTAAGTTACTTCTTCGTGAAGGGATTCTCTAGTAGCCAACCCCTTCAAAAGACCACGTTGAAGTTGACCAACGTCAAGCAACATGAAGGAGAATCACTGCGAAACTACATGAAGCGCTTCTAACAAGAGAAGATCACGATCAGAGGTCTGGACCCGAAAGAAGAGTTCACAGCCCTGCTGGGAGGCATCAAGGATAAGGAGCTGAAAAGGTCTTTGGCGAAGCATACACTGAGGGTCGAGTTGAGAGCTCGGTGCGATAAGTACATCCATATGAAAGAAACCCTTCAAGCCGATGAAGAAGCTGAAAGGAAGACGGGAAGGAAAAGGATCTCAAGGGGCGACGACAAACCTTCCAAAGAAAGCAAAAGATGAAAGCCCGAGCGTGGTCGAGCACTCAGTCCACCAAGGAAGTTTGAGAAATACGTGCCCCTGAACTGGAGATGAATGGATGTACTGATGCAGATAAAGGACTCCCCGGATGCCAGAGCCATGAAGTGGCCAGGGAAGATGGGACGACACCCCGAGAGACGCTATATGGATAGATATTACCACTTCCACAGGGACCACGGCCACGACACCGAAGATTGTTGGCACCTCAAGGGGGAAATAGAAGGAATGATCCAAAGAGGATATCTAGGCCGATTTGTGGACCGCAAAAAGGAGGATGCCCAAGACGGTAATGACCGTAGGGACAATCGTCGTAGAGATGGCAGAGGCCGCTATGAAAGAAGGGGGCCAGCCCGTAGAGGCAATTAGAAGCAGCAAAGGGACCGAACACCCAAGGAAGCTGACCATCACCTCCGGGATGAGAATAAAAGCCCAACTAGGGTTATAGCGACAATCTATGGAGGCCTAGCTGCTGGAGAAAGTTCAGTCTCGGCTAGAAAAGCAAAAGCCTATGTGAGAAAAGTACATGTGGCTGAATGGTCGAACAAGAAGGTGAGGACGGGGACGGTAATTTCCTTCTTAGACGATGATCTGGAAGGGGTGCACACTCCGCACGACGATGCCCTGGTAGTCACATGACCATAGCTGATTGCAGAGTGAAGAGGATCTTGGTGGATAACGGCAGTTCAGCTGATATCCTATTCCTTGAGGCTTTTCAGAAGATGGGCCTGGACGAGAGAAAGCTGAAGAAAGTCGAACACCCATTACAAGGATTCTCTGGCATCCTAGTAAAAGTGGAGGGATGGATTGAGTTGTCGGTAAGAGCCGGCACTGGAGATCGCCAAGTAACAGTCATGATCAACTTCTTGGTAGTAGGCATTGCTTCGGCATACAATGCCATAATAGGGAGAGTTGGTTTAAACCAACTAAAGGTTGTCGTCTCCACACCACATCTCAAGATGAAATTCCCAACCAAGAATGGTGTCAGTGAATGTCAAGGCGATCAGGAGGCATCCCAGAGATGCTATGCCACTACCTTATAGGGAAGAGAGAAGGCGAGCGAGGCACTCTCGATAGAAGATCTGTGCGATGACACCAATTATCAAAGGGGGGAACCGGCTGAGGATCTGATACAAGTTGAGGCCGAAGAGGGGGATAACACTAGCCAATTGCAGGTCGGGGCTACAATGCCAAGGTAAAAATGAGAAAAACTCATCTCGTTCCTCCGAAACAACTCTGACGTCTTCGCCTGGTCCGCCTTAGACATGCCTGAAATAGACCGAGAGATAATAGAGCATCATCTAAGTGTCAACCCGGTAAAGAAGCCGGTGCAACAGAAGAAGAGGACCTTTGCCCCTGAAAGGCAGTAAAAAATAGATTAAGAAGTAGAGAAGTTGCTGAAGGCCGAGTTCATCCGCGAGATCCAATATCCGGAATGGATATCCAATGTGGTGATGGTCCCGAAGGCAAATGGAAAGTGGAGGAACTGCATCGACTTCACCAATCTAAACAAGGCCTACCCAAAGGACGGATAACCCCTACCGAAAATAGACCTTTTCATCGATGGTACGGCAGGATACGAGGCGCTGAGCTTCATGGATGCGTACTCGGGGTACAATCAGATTAAGATGTCTGAGGGTGATGTCCCGAAGACATCCTTCATGACCGAGGGGGGCTTGTACTGCTACGAAGTCATGCCCTTCAGGCTAAAAAACGCAGGGGCCACCTATCAAAGGTTGGTGAATAAAATATTCAAGGGGATGATCTGCAAAACCATGGAGGTATACGTGGACGATATGCTTGTAAAAAGCCTGAAGGTGAAACAACACATTCAAGACTTAGAAAAGGCGTTCCAGGTGCTGAGGCAGTACGGCATGAAGTTGAACCCGATAAAGTGTGCATTAGGAGTAGCCTCGGGAAAGTTCCTCGGCTTTATTGTCTCAGAGAGGGGAATTAAAGCCAATCCGGTGAAAATACAAGCCATTCGAGATATGAAGTCACCCCAGAATGTGAAGCAAGTCCAGGAGCTAACAGGAAAAGTTGCCGCCCTAGAGCGATTCCTATCTCGGTCGGCTGACAGATGCCTCCCCTTCTTTAAAGCCTTGAAGGGATCCAAACAGTTTGAATGGACGAAGGAATACGAAAAGTCCTTTGAACAACTGAAGAAGTACCTGGCCGCACCCCTACTGCTGACAAAGCCAAACACCGGGGATACCTTGCAATTGTACCTTGCTGTATCAACAGTAGTTGTAAGTGCAGTACTGACGAAGGAAGAAGGAAGGCAACAACGGCCGATATACTACATCAGCCAAACCCTACTAGATGCCGAAACAAGATATAGAAAGACAGAGAAAGTGGCATTCGCCCTGGTAACAGCGGCAAGAAAGCTGAGGCCCTATTTTCAATCACATACAGTATGCGTGTTCATAAACCAGCCCCTGAAGAAGATACTGCAGCGGCCGGATATGTCCGATCACCTGGTAAACTGGGCCATAGAGTTGGGAGAATTTCACATCCAGTATAAACCGAGAACTACAATAAAAGCACATGCCCTCGCAGACTTCATAGCCGAGACCATGCTCCCTAATGATCACCAGGAGTTTTCCGAGGACCAAGGAGAAAAGGCTTGGGCATTGTACGTGGATGGTGCTTCTAACAGCACAGAAAGCAGCGCAGGGATCATATTGGTCAGCCCCAGAGGTTTCAAGATCGAGTACTCCCTACGGTTCGACTTCGATGCCTCCAACAACGAAGCAGAGTACGAAGTGTTAATAGTTGAAATTAATTTGGCACAGGCTTTGATGGTACAGGAGCTGGTGGTGTATAGTGATTCATAACTCATGGTACGACAAGTGAATAGAGACTATGAAGACAAAGAACAAAGGATGGCTAGGTACTTGAAGACAGTGCGAGAAAAAATAACAGCCTTCAAGGAATTCGAGGTAAGGCAGGTGCCACGAGAAGAGAATGCTAGTGCAGATGCACTATCGCAGTTGGCCACCTCTGACTTCATAGACCTTGGACAATCAATGTATTTTGAAGTGCTACCACAGCCGAGTACCGAAAGACCCCAAGAGGTATTATCTGTAGGCGAACACGGCCATAGCTGGATGGATGCCATAACCGAATACCTAAAGGAAGGAAATCTCCCAGAGAATAGGGATGAGGTGAGGAAAGTACGAATGAGGTCAGCACGCTTCCTTCTGAAGGACGAGATGCTGTACAAAATAGGGTTCACCGTGTCGTACCTCAAGTGCCTAAACCCCACCAATGGCGAGTATGCATTTCGAGAAGTGCATGAAGGGATATGCGGCCAACACCTGGGAGCTTGGGCCTTGGCACATAAAGTGCTGAGGCAGGGCCTGTTCTAGCCGACAAAGAGGAAGGACGCGGAATCATTAGTCAGGAAGTGCGTCAAGTGCCAGATGTTCACCCCCGTCCCTAGGCAGCACTCTACCGAACTCTCATCTCTATCAAGCCCAATACCATTCGCCATGTGGGGAATGGACATCCTGGGCCCATTCCCCCTGGCCACGAGACAAAGGAAGTTTGTAGTGGTGGCGGCAGGCTACTTCACGAAATGGGCAGAGGCCGAAGCACTGGCGACGATGTCCGAAAAGAATGTAAGGAACTTTTTCCAAAGGGTGGTAGTCTATCGATTTGGAATCCCTCGGGTGGTGGTAACGGACAATGGAACTCAGTTCATCAATCTGACTTTTGGCTTGTTTTGTGATGCCCTCGCATTGACCACAAGAAAACATCTGTCGGTTATCCATCGACCAACGGGCTTATAGAGGTAACAAACCATACCCTGCTCTAAGGAATAAAGAAGAGACTGGATGATGCCAAAGGGTTATGGGCAGATGAGTTGTACAATATCCTCTGGGCTTACCGCACAACTAAGAAGTCAGCCACCAGAGAAACACCCTTCATTTTAACTTACGGCACTGAAGATGTACTTCCGGTGGAGGTAGGGGCCGTAACCCATCGGATTCAATACTACAATGAAGAAGAAAACGATAAAGGACTCCGAGCGAATTTAGACCTCTTGACCGAAGTCAGGGACACCTCACAAGAAAGGATCACCGCCTACCAGTAGAGGGTTATGAGGCACTAT
>NW_024869110.1:15271-22410 GCF_013358625.1 Macadamia integrifolia
AAGGCAAAGGTATCTGAAGAAATGGAAATATTCATTCATTGAAAATGCCCGAAGGTCGAGATTACTTGAAAAGGCCCGAAGGCTCACATCACAAAAAAAAAGGTGGATATCCCGAAGGCTCACACCACAAAAAAAGGGAGGATAGCCCAAAGGCTCACATCACAAAAAAAAATAGCCCGAAGGCTGAGGTAAGGTGCAGGGTGGCTTCAGGGGGCGTCTATCGGGTTCACAGCCTCGTCGTCGGCATGGTGGAGGGTCTCCCCATCGGAGCCATCGTGACCAGGAATCAGAGGCACCTCACGTTGTAGCTGAACCTCACCTTCCTCGCTACAGCCTTCGTCGTCGGTGTCGGCAACCTCGGTGGCTGTTGGGGCTACCTCAACACACTCTTCTTCAAAGATGAGCCCATTGTCCTTGAAAGAGACCTTTGGATAATGCTCGAGGACCCAGTCTCGGACCTCATTAGCACCCATTGTGAACCCAGGGGTGATGGCACGCTTAACCTCCTCCCGAAAGCCCTCGAGGCCCTATACTTCTCGGCCCCTCGGGTCTCGGCCTCTTGAACCCTTACCGTTATCTGCGCCTTCAGTTCCATAAGCTTCTGATCGCATTCCTAGCGAGTACAAAGAAGGTCCGCTTCTAGGTGCTCCACCTTCTCGAGGAGAACCGAACTCTCATTCTCTAGGACTGACTTCTCACGTTCGGAAGCCTCGAGGTCTCGGGACATCGCTTCGGCCTGGATCACTAGCTAACCCACTTGGTTTTGGGCCTGCATAAGACCGATAGTCAGTACGTTGCAATGATAATAAATTAAAGTTTGGAAGACTGAAGCTTACCCCTTCCATGAAGATGCAGGTGCTAGTGATCATGGCTGTCGTCCCTTGTCGTTGTGCTTCGACGGTGTCTCGGGGAAGGCTACCCTTCAGTACCAGCTCATGAGTGACACGCCCGACAGACAGAGTGTCATCTTCTTTAACTGACCACAAGGGACGAAGCCAACCTCGTCCCTAACATTCCCAGCCCTCGGGCTTCTGAAGTCTGCCACGGGGGAAGAGTCTCGGGCAGACAAGCCATGGCCCAGAGCAGCGAGGGCCTGTATCACTTCGGTACTGGGTCCTTCGGCCCTGGACCTTTTCTTCGAAGGGGGAGCTTTGGAGGAGGGGGGCCCCTTCTTCTCTTTCCTCTTCAGCCTCTGCTGCTGCTACGCATCCTGCGCTCTAGCCTCCCTTATTTGGACTTGCCTCTCTGCAGCTGCAACCTAGCCTCGGCCCTGGAGATTTGCACTACATGAAGATTAAGGGAGTTAGTATGAAACACAAGTACCTGAGGCAAGTAAACTTGGGCTGGCCTAACTCACCCTGGCTTAGCCCAAATCTAAACAAAATGGCGTCGGACTTAAGGCTGTCAGACTCAACTGGAGGGCAGGTGTTTTGACGCTTCGCCATCACCATCGACTCCGCATCTGTCCTAAGAAGGGTAGGGGTGGAGTTCACTGTCCTCAGATCGGGGATATCCCAGACGGTGCCAAAGGGCACCCCCTCGGACGACCTCACGAAGAAGAATTTCTCCTTCCACCCGTGGATCGATGTTGGGTAACCGTTCAGCAGCCGAAGGTCTTTTCGAGGGCTGAAGTAGTACCAGCCTGAAAGCCCCTTACAGGCCTGAAAGAGGAAGCAGTTGACGAAGAGAGGGGGGGAGAGAGGCCTCTGGTGCCTAGAGAAAAGGACGACGAAGTTGAGCATCTGTCGCCATCCGTTCGGCGTCAGTTGGGTTGGACAAATCCCGTAGTGCTGAAACACCCAGGAAAAGAAAGGATGGAAGGAAAGCCGAAGGCTGGCCTTAAACGCCTCCTTATATAAGCACAGCTCTTCAGAGTTTCGATAGCTGGCTCGATCTATCGGTTTCCGTAGCCGAAGCTCGAAAGCGTCCGAAATATTGAAGGCGGCCCTTAGCTCCCCCAGCTCTAGCTCTAGCTCGTCCATGGTGGAAACAATGTGGAGAACCTCCACGTCAAGAGGGTTCTAGGTCTGGGCTCGTGATTCAAGCACCCTCTCCCTAAATCCCTCACCGTTTGAGCCACCCTCGGACCTAGACGACGAGGCCTCGGACGATGATTCACGAGCAGAGGGTGAATTGGGGGAAGAGTCCGAGGACATCCCTCAGACTCCCCTGGACTCCGATACCTACGGTTAGACATCGTTCTCCCAGAGGACGAGGGACTGTACCCGGACGAGCAAGACATCGTACTTACTTTTGGCAAAGACGAAGCACTAAAGGAGAGGGAACACCTAGACCGAAGGAAGGCTCTCCGAGGAAAAAACAAAAGTGACCCACAAATGGACCCCCACACTTTATAAATAGAAGAAAATGGTACGACTGCCTGAGCATTAATGGCATCGTCACATCACCAATTATCGCCCCTTGAGATCTTTGCCAGAGCAGACCTAACTAAAGGTCCCTACCTCGGTTGGGAGCTCAGGCCAAGGCTGAGCAGACCTGATCGAAGGTCCTTACCTCGATTGGGAGCTTAGGCCAAGGCCGAGCGGACCTGATCGAAGGTCCTCACCTCGGTTGGGAGCTCAGGCTAAAGCCGAGCAGACCTGATCGAAGGTCACAACCTCGGTTGGGAGCTTAGGCTAAGGTCGAGTGGACCTGATCGAAGGCCCTCACCTCGGTTGGGAGCTCAAGCCAAGGCCAAGCAGACCTGACCGAAGGTCACAACCTCGGTTAGAAGCTCAGGCTAAGGCCGAGCAGACCTGACCGAAGGCCCTCACCTCTGTTGGGAGCTCAGGCTTGAAATAACCTAGAGTGGGGGTGAATAGGTAATACTAGTGGAATTTAACTCTTTTCGATGAACAGGTCACAAGTGTGACTGCAAGTTAAAACAATGCGGAGTAAATAAAATAAGTACAATCACAAAACACAAGATTTATAGTGGTTCGACTCAATCCGAGTCTAGTCCACTCCCTACAAGAATCCTCTTGTAAGGTATTCCACTAGTTCTCCCTTTCAGTACGGTAGGTAGGGAAGAAAACTTTTACAATCTTTTTCACGGATAAGAGTATCCTTACAAATCCCCTTTACAGGCAGAGAGGCGCCTTTACAATCTCTTTTGGAGGTAGAGACACCTTTCTCTTTTTAGGATAAGAAAATCCTTACAATCCTAAGTACAGCCTAGAATTGTAAAAACAGAAATAAATAGGAAATAGTGGAATAGGAGGAATACCTCAAGTGTGGTGCAAATGATGAGAATGAGAGATGAATGATGCACCTTTTGTAAAGTCCTCTCTTATGGCTTTGACTTGCACAGGAGAGAGTAGAGGACTTTGATTGAGACTTGAGCCTTTTGTTGGGATTGGTGTAATCGAACAACTCAAATAGAATATACTAATCTTAATAACTCTTGAACACTTGCAATACTGCTCTTAAAGCTCTTTCTTAATGATTATTTAATTAAGAGCAGTTTGGGTATTTATAGGTGAACTTAGTGAAGCATTTTAGGTAAGAAATCAGGCTTTAACGGATGTATTCTGGGACCACCGATCGACCGCCATCGATAGCCGATCGACCGCCAAGAGCCGTTGAGGCAAAATATAGCCGTTGGGGCACTTCCAGGCAGTCATCGGTCGATTGTGACTTACTTATATGCCCTCCCATTAAGACAAAAGGCAGACTCCCCTCATCATCAGCACCTACCATGCCCACCCCACCGGAGAAGATGATAGAATTAGAGCCAAAAGCTTCCTCGTGTTTAGAAAATTTCTCCATTTTAACCAAAACGAGGGGCTAGTGTTTCTATTATTTAAGGGTGCCTCGATCCCTTGTTCACTCTCTCTCTTTCTTTCTCTCTTTCTGTGTATCGCTAGGGTTTCATTTCTTATCCATTGGTGCTGCTCTGTTATTCTCTCTCCCATACCTGTTGCTGTTGTTGTCGAGATACCTTTCACTTTGTTCCCACTAATTCTTCTTCAATTTGATTCTCTTCCTCTCTTTATCTCTTCCAAATTGAATTTTGATGCTTTCTGGTTATTAATTCAGTAAGGAAAGTGGAAAGTGATATCAGCAAAAGCTCTCCTTTGTTCAGGTTGTGGAGCTTTCTTCATGCATTTCATTTAATTCTAGGGTCTGTCGGGATTTTGGGTTGTGTTGGAATTCAGATACGACTCCCAGATCCTTTGGGTCTTTAATTGCTCGATCATAAGAATCGATAATGGGCTATACTTGTGGATCTATAGAATTTAGGGGTTTTGGTGGATTCTTTGGGTCGACCTAATTCTGGTTATCGTAGTGTTTTAGTGGGTGTTGTTGAGGGCGATATGAATTTGAAGGGAGTGAATTAGCAAACCTTTCTATACAAGAGAGAGGTAGGAGAAAAAAGGGGAAGCAAGAGGATTTTTCTCCTTCTATTGTGGTGCTCGATGTCTACAACACTATCTACGATCGAGTTGAGCAAGTTCGACAATGGCATAAACACTTAGAGATCATCCTTTGTGCCTTGGATTTCTGCTAGAGGACCTTTGGGGAGGGCCAGTTCAGATGGGCGAAGAAGGCACTAATGGATTTGACAATCGTGATGCTCGATGAGATGGATTTTGGCTCCGTTTTCACCCACAGGAACTATTTGTTCGAGAGGAATAAAACAACGGCGGGAAGGACACCATGTAGTAGGGCATTTCTGCTCGCTCTCCTAGAGTGTCTCGCCCTCTTGGTCAGCTTCTAGGCAGCTTCAGGCGATCGGGAACAACTTGACCCCTTCCCGTGGCAATGAAATTGTCGCCACCGGTGGGCTAGCAGTCCCCGTCTATACAATGAACTATGTGCTTCTATTCATAATGTGGTCTCTTGTCGCTGCCATACCTTGCCAGTGGGCATCAAATTGTACAATTTTGCAACATATGTTTGGGTGATTTTTGGTTTTCAGGGTATGTAACTTTGTTGCAGTGAAGTAGGAAGAGGAGGAGGAGTTCTACACCAAACACCCCCCCCAAAAAAAAAAAAAAAGTAGCATAAAAATGATATTAGATGTTCATGGACAATAAGAATTTTTTTCTTTTCTAATGCATTCTGTAAAGAAAATCATTGAATAGGATCTTCCATTATCGTCTTTTAGTTAAAGGGTAAAATGGTCTTTTGAGTTTTAAAACTATTAGCAAACTAACACTGTCAGGTGTTGGGGAGGGGGCATAATTCTTCAAACCCTTGGATCGACGTGTAATTTCGGCAAACTACAGGGGAGGGGGCGTAATTTTCCCTAAAAAAAAAAATGGAAAACAATGTTTAAAGAATTTCATAAATGGAAGAACAACAACAAAGAAGCGATAGGTGGGTCTTCTATGGGAAATCAAGGGGAACTAAGGCACCTTACGTTGCAAACTTTTTGGTCATTTTTTTTGTGGAAGTTGTAGATTTCTTGGTTTAGCAAGAGGGGTTATTCTAGTCTGGAAACAATAGGCGATGACATTCTGTCCGCCCTCTCTATGAATGTCGTGGGGCTTGGAGAAAAAAAAAAGTTATCAAACCCAGTCTCTCCGCTCACTCTGTGAATCCCGACTCTGCCCTCAAGCTTGAGGAGGACGTTTTGGCTAAAAGTTTGAGGGAACTAGTCATAAGTCTTTCGATTTATCCCCAGTAACTTTGATCCAAGCTTCGATTCTCTCCCTTATCTCTCTGCTTTTCTCCCTTTCCCCTTCCTCTCACCTCTCTGCTTCGCTCCCTCTTTGATTGCCCCTAACAACTTCGATCCAATTCCTACTTTCAATTCTCTCTCTATTTTGCCTTCTCTCCTCAGTCCACAATCCTCACTCTCATCTCCAGAACATTCCTAGACCACCTATCCAAACGGGGTGTGGGAATGAACACTATTTCTCCTATTCTATTATGGGAAATTTACTATCATTCCCCTACATTTGGCCTATATTTATGAAACTCCCCAATCTTTTACTTTTTTTCTGATACTACCCTGCTTTTGGGATTTTACTTCTCTTTCTCTCCTCTTCTTTTTAAATACTTAGATTACCCCTCCTTTTCACTTGTAACCTATTAAACTTTTTTCAATTTTTTAGTTCAAAACATGCTTTTACTAATCTAAGAAAACAACCAATCTATTTTGTCCTTTTATTATTACTTGGTTTAAATATTGCTTTGTTGGTTGAAACTCAAACTCCTCCTTGGCACCTGTATCATTATTTTTCTATTTTTTATTTTTTGATTTTTTTTCTAAATGCATTAATATTGAGTCACTTAAAGATATTATTTATTTATTAATTTTTTTTTTCTTGTTGTCTCATCCATCATCAAAGAGCAAGGTTATTGTTTATTTATTATTTTTTTGTCTCATTCATCATCATGAGTTTAGTAATCTTTTTTTTTTTTTTTTTTTTGTCGGTATTAGATTGGTATCGGTCTCAATAGATACTAATTTGGATTGGTATTGAATTTAATGTCACATTCTCCATTAGGATAGCAACACATGGTTTTGGAGATTAAAAAAATCTAAAAAAAGTATTGGATCTATATCGTTCTCAACCAATATCGATACAGACTACTTAATCCTTCCACAGTTAAAAGAGATTTAAATTTATGGGAATCCCAGGGGTAGGTTTGAAAATACCAAATTAGGGTGAATATTTCCATATGTACCGGTGAGATTCCATTCCCCTGGTTGGTACCAGGGGTTGTTGTTGGGAAACATGTCCACCCTCCTTGCCATGTTTTGGTATTAACAAACAAACATACATCTTTAACTTGATTGTTAAAGTGTGATTAGCTTGAAGAAACCCTTAGAAGATTGAAGGTCGAATCAATACATGAAGCTAAGCTTAAAGACATGAAACAGCAAACAAGAAGGAAAGAAGATGAAGGGTCAAAGAATGGAAGATTCGAGTGAAGAAGAAGACCACTAGGATAGATTAGTTATTTTTAATGTAATTTGTAATTTTCACATACTTATATGCACTCACCTCATGCATGTGCATTGCATCATATTAGAATGACCATAGAGCATGCCTTGACTAG
Source organism: Macadamia integrifolia (assembly GCF_013358625.1). Classification (NCBI taxonomy): domain Eukaryota; kingdom Viridiplantae; phylum Streptophyta; class Magnoliopsida; order Proteales; family Proteaceae; genus Macadamia; species Macadamia integrifolia. Next base: position 22,286 of record NW_024869110.1, read on the forward strand.
GTATGGAAAGTCTCCAAGTGGTGTGGAACACACAGTAACCTAACTCAAGGGTATTTTAGAGAATCTTAAAGTTAGTATCAGGAGACGAAACCTTCATAGAAGTTGTAGGAAATTGAGTTGTGATT
>NW_024869110.1:25128-36256 GCF_013358625.1 Macadamia integrifolia
CCTAAACTAGTATTGAAACACATAACACTGCCATGCCAAGGTAAAGGGAAAGACTCTTAACTATAAATAAAGGATCCCATCACATTTGGAAGGAACTCCCCTTCATCATGGTTTAGCCACTTCGTAGTGATAAAATGAGGTATCTACACTAATTCTATTGAGGGCATGAATTTTAAAATAGATAAATAGCATATTGTTTGATGAGGCTGCCTCTATACTGCCAATGTTCCCTTCTCTCCCATCTCTCTTACTCTAAGATACATATCATATACCTATCAATTCCATTTTATGAAAAGGTATTATTGTAATTTCACATTCATTTTTTAATTATGACTTCCCTTGTTTTTATCATACTGAAATTTAATAAGTGAGAGAGTTTTGGGTCCTTTATTACAATGGTCATCCACGTCCAGCCATGTATTCCATGTGACAAAATAGGAAAAAGCTGGGGACACTTAAAGGATAAATATGGTTGCATCATTCCCCTTCCTTCTCTAAATGGAATTCTTGTTGGGTATTTTGGAAGTGGCAAGCGGATCCAACAGGGTGACCCTATATCCCCATATTTGTTCAGTGTTGCTATGGAGGCGTTATCAAGGATTTCAAGAAGGTTGGAGGTGTAAAACCTTCCATATCTCTCATCTTATCTTTGTGAATGATCTGATGATGGTCTTTGTTAAGGCCACTCAAGAGTCTGTAAACTCTAGTTTAGGGGGCTCAAGATGAGTTTGCTCCCTTTTCTGGGTTGCATCTCTTTCTTTATTTTTTTGTTTTATTTATTTATTATTATTTTTTTTAATCAAGTTGTCTGGGCCAGCTTACGTGCTTGACTAATCCTTGAGGAGACTAGCGCAGCAACGACCCACCTCCACGATCTCCACTTAAATCGTAGATGCACAGATGGGGAATCGAACTTGAAACCGTGCGTCTATCCACACAATCTCCAATTTGCCCTAACCATCTGAACAACCCATGGATGGGTTATGGGTTGCATCTCAATAGTGCTAAGTCCTCTATCATCTTAAGGAGCCTTAACTGAGCTAGAAGAATGCAACTATTGGAATTAACGGGATTTAATGACACCAAGTTAACTATTAGGTACTTTGGTGTTCCTCTCATCTCTAGTAAGTTGTCTATGGCAGATTGTGCCCCTGTTTTGGACTTGTGCGATGAAGGTTGGAGGCATAGAAGTCTAGATTTCTTTCTTATGCTGGTTGGTTGTAGTTGATCACTTCAGTTTTACAATGGCGTGTTTTATTGGTCTGGCCTCTTCGGACTTCCAAGTAATGTGATCTCTAAACTTAAATCCATGTTTTCTAATTTCTTATGATCCGGTTCCAATCTTGAAAAGATCAATTGCACTTTATCTCGTGGAAGGCTGTTTGTAAACCAAAAGATGAAGGGGTTTTGGGGATTAAGTGCATTAGAGATATGAATGTAGCTGGCATTACGAAGTAAATTTGGTGGATTGCCTCAATGGAGGATAGTATTTGGGTTAGATGGGCGTATGCAAGGTACTTGAAGACTGATTCTATTTGGATTGTCAAGCCTCTTAGTAACCCTTCTTGCGTGTGGAGGAAAATTCTAAAATATAATTGAGGATGTTCAAACAATAAGGCTGTGGCTTGACAATTGACACCCTTTGGGAGTCTTTATTAAAAGATTTGGGTACCGAATTAGCCATGATATGGGTTCAAACCGTTTAGCATTGCTTGAGGGCATCTTTAGCAGTGGAGAGTGAAACACGGGTCCTTCAACTTCTAGAGAGTTGATGAAAGTTTGGAGTGGGCTAATGTTAATAGGTTGAACTTTTCTGAGCATGATATGGTGGTTTGGAAAGATTACTGGTTTCTTCACATCAAATTCGGTCTGGGATTTGGTTAGAGACAAAGTTGATATGTTAGTTTGGGCTGAAGAAGTCTTATTTACAGTTAATATGGTTGTCTACTTCAAATGATATGGTTGCTCTTCACTGCGATGGGGTGTTGGCGTAGGATAAAACCTCCTATGGAGGGCTGATTTGGGTAATGAGGGTGACCCAAATTGTTGCTTATGCAGAAAAGGGGACACTATCAGTTTTGAGTATGGAGTTATTGGCAATCTATAGATTTGCATGAATAAGGACTTGAGGGAGATCTCTATTATAGATCTAACTCAAAGCTTTCCATTGATATGTTGAATGGGATTATAAAGGGGCCATGGGATGTTCAACATTGAAAAGTAATAGCTTTCACCTATCAGGTTTGCTCGCAAAGCAAAGAAGAAATTTAAGCAAGTGTGGAGAGAATTGAACCAGCGGCCGGCTAATTATCTTTTCTTCTTAGCTCCCCTAGATGGGGTATTAGTGATTGACCCATTTGATTTTACTGAAAAACTCCAAGTCCTTGTTCAAAGTGATTCTCAGCAATTGGTCTAATGTTTTAGTTTGTGGGGCTGTCCTCCTTGTTTAGGGGTCCTGATTTCCTCCTTTAGGCTTGTCTAAAGAGGTTATTTCTTTTGTACATTTCTCTTTCTCTTCAGCTCTAATACTCATCATCTTACCTATAAAAAATCTGAGATAACTGTGGATGCATTGAGAGCTTCCCTTTCATTACTAAGCAATAATAAGATATCCAAAGAAAGCTTCTTGTCTGGGAGCATGGCTCCTGCCCTTGTGCTCTTATGTCCTTATGTCTTTGGGTTGAAATCATCTGCAATTCCGATCTTGTACAATTCTGTGCAATACCACCTTCAAGTGGTGACACGTGTATTGATACCAATACAATGGTCCAAATCTAGTACAACTAATAAAACATTAAATCAGTGAAGAGGTATTTAAATCAGATCTGGACCATTGTATTGGTATCAATACACGTGTCACCCCCTGAAGGTGGTATTGCACGGAATTGTACGAGATTGGAATTGCAGACGATTTTTTTCCTATGTCTTTTGACTATTACATACTAAGAAACTCCCCTAGGGGGCTCTACTCAAGCATATCGTCAGAGGAGGGGGGAATGATAGGAAAGGAGGGGATACATATGACAAGAGTCGATCCTTAAAAACCATCCACACTCTTGGCGCTTGCTCTTCAAGTAGAGGCTGCAACCAGTTGGATCCACCTTGTGTCTGTCTGTCTGGCTATCATTCACCTCCTCATAAAATGGCCTCCTTGCCCCCATAGATTAATTGAACCATAAGAGAGAGACTGATTGGGTCTCGCACAGGTGCAAGAACTACACTCCCAGATGAACATTTCCTCAACATATTATTGAAGAAATCTTATAATATGAACAGACGAAGAAGAATTTCAAAACCATAGTACTGTCGTCACTGATAATAGTTATAGTACATCATCTAGTCACTGGATGTTGTGCTATTTTGCTCTTCTCAGGTTCAGGTTCTGGCGAAGCAGAATATTGGGTTAAGTGGGCTGAACTCCAAGCCCAATCTCTAGCTATACATTTTTAATAAAACTAACAAAATGGGCCAAGCTTGGACTGACCCTCTCATCAAATTAAGCACAGGTCGAGTGGTGGTGTTGTGACGGTTGGGTTAAAGGGTAAAAGTCAGAGTTCTGTGCTGCATGTGCGCATGATAGCATATGTCACACCAGTTCAGTACTCCAGGTATTGACGTATCACATCATAGATTCATAGAATAATACTACAATATATGATACCTGAAGGTGGCCAGGCTTTTCCCAAAACTTCCTCCCCTCTCCTGTACTCTTCTCTGTTCCTTTCATCGGTTTCCACTTCTAAATTTATTTCGATTACTTGCTGTCAAGTAAGCCGCGTGCTTGTTTGTTTGTTTTCACCCCAACTCTAACCGCATCATCCAATCATCCTCACAACTGCACCATGTACCACCGTTCAGTAATTTCCCCGTCTTGCCAAGCATAGTTAATTTTTTTTTTTTTTTACCCCATGTCCATGCCGTTTAATGAAGACGATATTGACACGGTATCAGTATTGGTATTGGTATCAGTATCGGTATCAATATTGTGGCTAGTGATATCAATATAGGTAATTTGATATCAATATCTCAAACCATGGTTTTAGGTATTGATTTGGGATCACTGGATCATCCTTAATTATCCACCAGTTTGTATCTACATTAGCTGAGATATTGATTCCTTATCGATTTTGTATCGGTCTAGCAGTGTGGATGGAAAAAAAAAAAAAAAAAACTAGAATCATAGTGCACGATATTGGATATTGATATGCCAATCAATATTCAATCATGTATTGGTTTATGGGGTGACTGATCCCAGAACCGATATCGTGAACGTAAACCATGCTACCAATAATGCCATCTCCATTTACATATTTACCTTAACCTGATTGATTCAACCCGGATTTGGTCTTCATGCCATAGACTCAATAGTCAATTCTATCTTTTTTTTTTTTTTTTTTTTTTTTTTTTGGGTGGGGGGTGGGGTGGGGGTGGTTAATCCTATCTAATGTTTAAAAAAACTAGATGTTGGAGAAATAAATTGAAGAATCTCCACCTCACAGTGATTAGAACACACAAACATATAGATTAATCGTATCTGTGATAATTAATGAGATACACTCATTACATGAACCATTAATGGGAGTATAAGAGTACATGTGTGTAGGTTGAGAAGCTTTCATGAGTATTAATCATGAACCTTTCTCCCCCATACTTGAAAATTGGTCTCACAAACAAAATCGGTCTTCTATGGTCTTATGTAGTCTCCCACGCAGATTTCTCTCATAGCTTTGTGAGCAAACTATGTTTCTCATGTTGTGTGACTGCAGGGATCATAGAAACTACTTAGTAGTCCACTCAGCCCTAACTATTCCAATTATAGGTGGACTCAGCCTATTCCTCTAAGTGGGTCAAACCACCATGGGCCCAATGGGACACTCATATTAGTGTGACCCAAAACCCAATATTCTCCCACTTGGGCAACACCAATACAATATCTTTTCATTGAAGTCTAGCTATGTATATCTATAGCTAAATACCCCCACTTTAAACTTTGATTCAAACAACTTGTTCCTCATGTTGAATAGTAACATAATACACCCCTAATATACGACATGCATCTACATACTATCACAAACATCAGAAACTCATTATTCAAATCACCTAGGATAAAGACAAGGAAACTGCATTATACACATGTGATCACATAAATGTATTTTCTTGAAGGCCCTTTCATTAATCAGAGATCAGCCTACCTTGAATTACCTCATAGGTAGAGACTTTGATATTAACCAGTACCTTGGCAAATCGCCATAACTTGAGGTTAATGTCTTTACTTTGGCAAACAGCCTATGGTAAACCACTTCTATGGATTTAGGCTAAATACTGCCATAAATCACAACCTTTGGCTAAAAACCACCTTTTACCATGACATGTCAAAATAAACTGGTTATAAACATATAATCAATAACCACATAAAATCATAATAATAAAAAAAGAAAAAGAATCATTCTATTAAAATACTCATATTTAGATAATAAACAAATACATATGCTCCCACTCAATTGAAGAATAAAAACTCTTACTAATCAAAAGATCCTAGAACACTCATACTAGGGATATGAGCCTTGAAGGCTCCCATTAGCAAAACTTCGGTGAGTGGATCCACCACTATGTTCTTAGTTGAAATATGTTGAACATCGATCTCCTCATTATTAACCTTCTCTTTGACGAGCAGGTACTTGATCTCAATGTGCTTCGAACTGTCAAATTTCTTATTGTTCTTGGAGAAGAACACTTTAGAGTTTTTATAACACCATAACCTTATGGGTCGAGAAATGGAGTCCCAACTTTCAACTCAGAAGTGAAATTCCTCAACCACACAATTTGCTTGGTTGCTTCATATAGAGTGCTACGAAACCTGCATGCATAGTGGATGAGGCCATAATGGTCTTCTTAGTGTTCCTCCACGAGATTGCTCCATTGTCTGTCAAGAAAATGTAACCAGAAGTGGACTTCCTATCATTCATGCAGCCACTAAAATCAAAGTCAGAATACCCTATCACTTCACCATCATTGTAGACCAGCTTGAAGTCTTTTTTCCTTTTCAAATATGTCATCACCTTCTTGGTTGCCGTCCACTGAGCTATACCAATATCTGACTAAAACTTCCTAAGCACACTGATGGCAAAGGTTATGTTTGGATAAGTGCATACCTGAGCATATATAAGGCTGCTTATAGCTAAAGCATAATGTCCTCCATTAAGCTCCTCTCTATGTCAGTCTTTGGGCACTATTGCATGGCCAATTTGTCTCCCTTGCTGATGGGTGCATCACCACCTGAAATATGTTGAACCTCTTCAGGACTTTATCAATGTAAACATACTAGGACAATCTTCGTCTTCTGCCACGACTGGTCTCTATCCTGAGAACATAACTGGCCATGCCCATATCCTTCATCTCAAAATTCTGAGACAGAAATTGTTTGGTCTTAAAAAGTAAAGACATATCACTACTGGTTAGTAAAATATCATCAATATAAAGCACCAGGAAAATAAATCTACTCCCACTGACCCTCATGTAGGTTTACTGGTCTATAAATTTCTCAATAAATTTGGGTTAAATCGGATCAAACTAGATCAGTTGAGTCAACCTGAAAACCCTACCGAGTTGACCCGTAGTAATCGAACCAAGTATGTGAGGCTCACTTGTGGCTCTCGATGGTAAATCACAATGCTTGGATCCATTTTTTATGATGCGCCGCTCGAGGTTGTGTTCGTTTCGACCTCGTCTACATTCATATATAAAAATCTCTTGATTTGATGGTAAAAATCATGGTAGCAATCGTTTTCCAACGAAATCCCTCCCCCAAACCTTATTTTTTGTCTAAAATTCTAATATTTAGGATTCTAAGACCATGAAGGGTGGCTCTGATACCACTTGTTAGGAAAATAAATTGAAGAATCTTCTCCTCACGATAATTAAAATACACAATTATATAGATAAATTGAATCTATGATAATTAATGGGACACAGCCATTACATGAACCATAAATGAGAATATAGGAGTACCTGTGTATAGTTTGAAAAGTCTTCACGAGTATTCATCATAAACCTCTGTCCCTCGTACTTGAAGATTGGTCCCACAAACAAAATGATCATCTATGGTCTTCTACAGTCTCCCATATGGATTTTTATCATAGCTCTATGAGCAAACTGTGTTCTCACATTGTGTAACTGTAGGGACTATAGAGACTACTTATAGTAGTCCATCTAGCTCGAACCACTCCCATAATAGGTGATCTAGGCTTATCCCCTAAGTGGGCCGAACCACGATAGGCTTAATGGATCACCCATATTAGTGTGGCCCAAAACCCAACACTAGAATTTTAGTGCATTGTATTAGATACTAATACGTATTGGTTGTAAATTCGAAATATATCATATTTTACCCAATACCAATGATACATATTAATATTGTATCAACCGTACTAGCCAACTCAATACAAATACCTAAAAGTATGCCTAGAATTAACCACGAAATCCATTTCCACAAAATGGAATTGGAAGAGGCTTGCATGCCGCCAACTTTCAGTAAGCTAGTGGCATACACTAATCACAAGGTTGAATGTAGGAGGATAAACAGTTTTTTTCCATAGAGAGAAGAGAGAGGTTGACACATGTAGGGCACCTTCACAATGTGCCCAATCTTTTTATAATGGAATTTGAAAAAAGAAACAGATTTTTTTCATAAATCTTTGATTTTTTTAAAAAAATTTTGAATCTAACTACAGTTAGTTTTTTTTAACTGACGTCCATGATCAATCATTCTGGATCAAAGAGCTATTTTTAAGCAGCTTTATTTTACTCCATCCCTAGCGGCTTCACTCTGGCATTAAGTTACCCCTTCCATATGAGAGTTGGGATTGAGGATTGGTTACTTTGATACCACTAATATGAACCTGAAAAAATGTAATCCCCCATAAATCAATTTATAAATTGAAGGAACTCAAGACCATATCAACCCACACTAAATATTTTTCAAAAATGATATAGAATCAACACCCATATGCCTAATATGAGATCATAACAAATTATGCTTTTTTTTTAATTTATCTAAGAAATCAGCCATTTCAATTATCAATAATGGGATCATTGACTTTTGATTCCAATCTGAATCAAACAATTCCTGATTCGACCCGAAGATTCTGAAACCCTAAGGGGAAGTGGGGGACTCCAATCCAAAAAATTACCCCAAGTTTAATCACACAAAACATTGTTTTGAAAAGAAAAAAAAATAATTAAAAAAATTTATGAATATCTCCAAAGTAAACAAAAAGATTTACAAAATTGCTCTTAAAAAATTACCAAATCTTATATTCCAATTTTTAGGAAGGTAGATCAGTATTCAGACTGAACCAAAACATAGAGCATTATAACTTTGACATGTTTCATTGAAGGGATAATTTCCTAGATCTATTGAAAAATGTTTTTTTTTTTTTCTTTTTAAATATCCCAAAGTATAGCTCTTGCACCAGCATTAGGCCAATGGGAGCATACATTGAAGCACCAATAGGGGTATTAAAAAAAAAAAAAAGGGTAAAATTTTGGACTTTCATGGGGGGCAATTATTTCTCCGTCTTGTGCCCGAGCACAAATGCCTTTTAAGCTGCTATCTAAGAGTGGCACCTTTGTCCAGACTTCGGAAAGGGGCGAAATGACTGCACAACCTAATGAAAGACAAAAATTCTACACCTATTGATGCTTTCTTGTGCGCTCCCATTGTAAGGGCCACGTCTTGGATAGAAAGTCAATCCCCTAATTTTTATTGAGAAAGAGATGTTTCGAGTTAACTCGATGATCCCTAAGAACTCTGTAAAAGGCTTGACCAACTCTTTGTCATGCCTAAACTTGGACGACTCAAAGTATCAAAGAATAGCACTAATTGAGTTGAGTCGGGATTGAACCAAGATAGGGTTGGTAGTGGAATATGATTCCACTATCATTCAAGTCAGAGATATAATAAAGGGAAAGTTTCTTAGATTTAATTAGATAAGAAAATAATTACAAAACAAATAGGATTAACTTTGTTTTACATCCCCTCATGAAAAGGTGAAAGGTAGTGGAATATTGATGCTTATATACGCTCCCATCTGGCCCTGCATTTAAGAGTCACGTTGCCTTTCAAGGTGACTCTCTCCCTAATTAATAATAGGAATAGAGAAAAGGGAAAAGGGTAAAGGGAAAAAGAAAAAGAGAAAAGAGGAAAGAGAAAATGAATTCTACTTGGTCGTATGAGCTGTGGTTTATTCACCAAAACAATGGATTGTATGAAATTACTACACTTCTTACACCCCCTATGAAATAAAAAATCCCCTTTATGTTAATGCTCCAACACGTTCTCTCCTTGGTCCCCACACTTTTGCCCCTCCTTTGGTGGTCTTAGCACTAGTTCAATGGCTATGCGACCAAGTAACGGTCCCAAGCCCATATAATTCATACCTAATGCATGAGATTAGGGGGTGTCAATTCTAGGCTCGGACCAATAGGTCCGATCAAGCCCAACATGTTTTATGGCTTGAGCTCTTGCTTGATTAATAAACGTGTCGGGCATGATTAATAAACGTGTCGGACTCATGCCTGACACGTTTATAAACAAGTAGTACATAGTGCAGCCTCCTAGCTCGATCGGCTCGACACATTTATAAGCTCGACCTAAACTGACTCCTTTAAGCCCGACCTAGCCCGACCTCTTTAATACTACTTGAAATCCCCATTTTTCAACCAATAAAATTGAAAAGTAAAACAAAAGTCCATGTGGGTTTGTTCTAATCTTCAAGATGAACAAGAGATTGATCGATGAACATGCGTCTTTAACAATAGAAAATTAAATTTACAATTGAAATTTATGTGATTGTGGTGGTGAATTAATTATGGGTTTGCAGGATATAGTTGCTGCTAAACTGTGCCTTTAGTGGAATAAGTTTGAGTACTTCGACTATTGCATCAACATTGGGAAGACTTGTTTAGAGCTTGTTTAGAGCCCGTTATAATGCCCATTTTGGGATAAACATGTTTGTAGCCTGATTAAGACCGTTTATGGTAGCCCGAGATCAACTAGCCCGATTATAAATCATACCATGTCCGTCCTAGTTAAACCCATTTGAGTAAACGAGCATTCACCGTGTATCCCTAGAATTTGGTTGAGCCTGGTTAGGCCCGATAGAGATTGGCCCATCCTAATCGGTTGACACCCCTACATGTAAGGGTGTCAATTTGAAACTGAAATGGAATTGATTCAATTCAAATTCAGTTTGACTGTATGAGTATTCACCTCGGTTTGGATCAATTAAGGTTTAGGATATAAGAACTGTCAATTCAACTGAAACTAATCCAAATTACTAAAATCAAGCCGATTTTTTTTTTTTTCGTAAGTGTCTTTTTACAATTAATTATCACATATTTACATGCTAAAGCAATTTTGGAGTTAACAATGGTCATAAGGCCCATAACTTGAGCCCACTATGAATCAACATACTTTGAGCTATAAATTATGGCATTTGGTCCATCACAATCATGGTTCAAGAGTGAAACCGTTTACATAACCGAATTAAAACCAAGCTACAAAACCAAATTAAAACTAATGACAGAATCAAATCAAAATCAAACCTTAGCCGAACCAAATTAAATTGGCTTGAATATCCAAACCCAAAACCAAGTCGATTCTCGATTCAATTTTTGGTTCACTTCATCATCCCTCTGAATTAAATTGAAATTGAATAAAAAAACTAGAACCAAGCCGATTGACACCTTGACATGAGGTTCTAGCCAACATTAGGCTTAGGAAGACTCATAATGTATGCAGCCTTACGCCCACTTTGAGGTTGTTTCCTAACTCGAACCCAGATTGGATAAGAAAAATTGAACCATATTTTATTCGATTCGATTTGAATATCAAATTTCACAACCGATTTGATTGTTGGTTTAATTCCAGATCCACCAACACTCTTCTGATTTCAAATCGAACTGAATAATTGATTCCGAACCGATTTAAACCCTTTACCTAGCTGAGCCTAACGCCCCCGCGTTCACAAGAGTCTTACATTACTTGTAAAACACAATGATTACAGCATCTCGTAGTTGTATGAGCTGAGCCACCTTTCGTGTGTTTCAATGCTCTCCCGTAGTCCCG
>NW_024869111.1:0-36244 GCF_013358625.1 Macadamia integrifolia
AAAATCTCACTCAAAGAAGGCAAAGAATTGAAGAATTTCAAAGGCCCAAAGAACACTTTGAAGATCTAAAGAACACTTCAGATCTTATAAAGATCTCTCTAAAGACTTGAAAAACCTCAAGGAGGTGGGGAAGAGAGGGTAGAACTTCTCCACTATAGATGCTCCTAGGAGGCTTGAGAATGAAAAACCAAAGGGAGGGGGGTATTTATAGATTTTCTGAACCAATGGAGAGGAAAGAGGAATTTTCTTAGCCAATAGGGTGAAAACATGAATTTTTGGACCAATGGGGTGAAAGGTAAATTTTTTTGGCCAATGGAGAAAAAACATTTTTTTTTTTGCCAATAAGGTAAAAAGATGCCTTTTCAGGTCAATGGGAGGTTGCGGTGTAGGGTACACTAGCGGGACAGTGTAGAGTGCATAAATGGGACAGTGTAGAGTGCATAAGTGGGTGAAGAGAAAAATCTCTTCACCAATATGGTTATTAGAATGTATATTCCAATCATTGACAGTGGTACATGTGGCTGGGCGGGGGTGTACGGGTGCACGGGGCAGGCGAGGGCAAGCGAGGGCAAGCGAGGCAGGCATGGCTCACAGGGCAAGTAAGGTGCACGGGGCGCTGGCAGGGGCACGAGTTGCTGGCAGGGACATGTGGCACTGACGAGGGCATTGGGCGCTAGCAGGGCTTGGGAGGCTAGCAGGGGCATGGGGTGCTAGCAGGGGCATGGGAGGCTGGCAAGGGCACGGGCTCTGGCAGGGGCAAGGGAGGTTGGTAGGGGCGAGGGAGACTAGCAGGGGTACGAGAGGCTAGTAGGGGCACACGACGCTGGCAGGGGCATGAGGCGCTGGCAGGGGTGCATGCAAGGCAGGCAATGGGCACGAGGTGCAGGTGGGGTGAGTGCGAGGTAGGCCATGGGCACACGGGGCAAACGGGGTGCATGCGACCAAGATGTAATTTTTCAGGAGCGATTACGGGAGATCCGATAGTCTGATTTTGACGTACCATATATCATTGGAATCATAATTCTGAGTACTATGCATCTATATGATCATTTAGGACCGAATTCCTTCATATATGAAATGTCATAATTGGACCCTTATTTTTCCCCACATGGGGTTCTCGTGATTTTGGGTAAGTATGGAATGTTTTTGGGTTGGATTAGCTCAATCAATTATCATCTTTGTCGATTAGAAGTAGGAAGTTTCATCCAAGATTCGTAATACATCATAGTCAAAGGAGGGTGATAAAATTGGGTGTCTACAGAATGCCCCTCTTTGGCCAAGGCCTGTGCCAATAGCCGAAGGGCAAAGAAAAGAACGACCACATTTTGTCACTTAGAGCATGTGCTACCGTCATCTTGCTCATTAATTACAGAGTTAAAAATGCAACAGGTAATATCTCTTAAATACTTTAAAATTTAGGACTCACCTGGGCTGCCGATTGTAGGAAAGAAATTCACCATTTTCAATCTTGCAAAAGATGTTAGTACTTGAGCTTTGACTTTTCCTATGCTGGTCTTCCATGTGCCAATATAGCGAATTCCGGTCTCTAGGCTGGATCTTTCAAGCCAATCTGGGCTATCTAGAACCATCGGCTACAAAAGAGAAATTTGTTGCTCTTTCAATCTTGCAATGGAAAAAAATATTTGATTCTTAGATTTTCCTTGACTGGGATTCCATGTGCCAGTTTGGGAATTTGGTCTATGAGATCAAGCCACTCGGAGCTGATTCAAAGATATTGGGCCATCTGGGGCCGGTTCAATGAGATTAGGCCACTTGGGGCCAGTTCAATGAGATTAGGCCACTTGGGGTCTGTTCAATGAGATTGGGGCACCTGGGGCTGGGTCAATGAGATTCTTTCTTTCCTTATTTTAGTTTGTTGATTGGGGTTCTTGAATTTGAATCATGGGATTGGGACCTTGAATTTGGACCTTTGAACCTTGAAATTTGGTTTTCGATTTGGAATCTTGAATTTTGGCTTTTGATTTGGAATCTTGCTCTTTGGCTTTTGATTTGGAATCTTGAATTTTACCTTCATGTGATGTAATTTTATCTAACTCTTGAATTTGATTATCACCTTCCCTTTTCATGTCATATAATTTTCATCTACCACACAAATTTTGACTTGGATTTCACCTTCTACTTTCATGTGATGTAATTTTTATCTACCAATTAAATTTGCTTTGTATTTCACCTTTCACTTGAATTTGATTTTCACATTCCAATTTCATGTGATGTAACTTTTATCTACCAATTAAATTTCACCTTCCACTTGAATTTGATTTTCACCTTCCAATTTCATGTGATGTAATTTTTATCTACCAATTGAATTTGATTTTCACCTTCCACTTTCATGTGATGTAATTTTTATCTATCATAAGAAATTACTTTGAATTTTATATTTCGTGGTAATAATCATTGAGTTACACCTTGGAATTGGAATCTCAATTTTTTTTTTTGAGAAAACGATTTTTTTAACCATAAAATGGTCCCCCCTCCTGTTCATTACCAATTCTGATTTTTCTGAGTTGGGAACGATTTGTGAGCGAGTGAGATCGAGTTTTTGAATCTTCTCGAAGATTCGAAATTTTTTGCATTTTTTCTGCTTTCTTCAAACTTTTTTCGAAGATCTTCAAGTTTTTATTGAAGTTCTTCTTCTTCCCCTTGAAGATCTTCATAGTTCTTGAGGAGGGAGCCATTTGGAGAATTTGAAGTCTTTCCGGTCCTTTCTGTAAATTGTGAAACTTCTTAATGTTCCTTATAATTTTGGAAAACATGGCCAAAAGAAAAAAGAGGACCCGGGGAGAAATCCGGCTGGATGGCACAAAGAGCTGTGGTACATCTTCTCAGGGGGATGATAGTCCTGCAGATTGGTACACTAGGCGAACGCTCCATAGGATCCGGGACCACATATACAACTCTACATGGGGTACATGGGTGAGTCCTGCATTTTACTTTATTTATTCATTATTTTTGTGTATTTATTTTTTTATTCATTTATTTTTTGTTTATTCATTTTATTTAGAGATTCAACGAAGGAGTACCATCTATATTGGACAGATATGGTCATCCAAATTCGGTCCGGGATGGTACCAAGTGCTCCCTCACAAGGTTAAGGGACTAGTAGGTTTAACTTACCTAAGCCGATTGGCCTCACTGGAGACCAAGAAGTTTAGCCCGGCATTGATGGGAGCTCTGATGCAGCAGTGGTGGCCAAGCACTCATACCTTTCATCTCCCCACCGGCGAGATTACTATCACACCCATGTGCTTCTATGCTTTGACAAGCGTACCATTTGGGGGAAGGCACCTATCCCTTCCTGAGATTCTAATAGGATAGGATTTCACCGACTCGATGGGCATTGACATCCAAAAGGATCAGACACATGTCCGTTTAGGTGTGAATAGTGCCTGTTGGATGAGAATGGACCTAAGGGTGAACCTAGGTAACTTTGTGTAGATAACTAACTCTTTCCTTCTATTTACTGTGGCACAGTGTCTTTTTAGTGATCTCCAAGGTGGAGTGGATATTCGCATGGCCTCCCTCTTCCGGAACCTTCAGGAGGTAAACTCTTGGGGTTGGGGTGGGGCTGCCTATACTTACCTGTTGCGGACCCTCGACCTTCTATCGTATGGAGATCGGGCCCTCAAGGGAGCAGGCTACATTCTCCAGGTGACTTACACTTTTCTTTCTGTTCTTCTTTTTTTTTTTATTTGATTGATTGTACCTCCTTATTTTGATCTTTCAATTCAGCCTTGGTGTTATGAACACCTAGAGATTATGGCCCCCTTGTTGAAGGATCCTTGACGCTTACCCTTCCCTATAGCTACAAGATGGGGAGATAGCCGGGTATAAAGGGGTCGATGCCATCCTCCCTGGACCACTGCTCGCTCTCTCTTGAGTGGACTCACAAAGGTAAGTCATGTTTGATATCAAATTTACTTCTTCTTGACTTTACAGGTAAATTGGAGACCATTTCAGTACCTTAGGTTTCCTAACCCTGACGAAGTTGCTCGGGCCAAGTACCTAATAGAGAACCGTGTCCTATTTGGGGGTATCTGGGGCCATACTTGGTATTTAGGAGAGTGCATCACACCCCAGTGGTTTGATCCTGCTATGCGCTCCCCTCCTTATCTTCCTCCATCTACTATGCATCATCCGGAGTGTATCCCTGTGGGTCAGGTTGAGGGATTGGTAGAAGGAGTATGGGATGACTCCTTCTTAGATCAGGGTAGGGATTATGGGGCCTTCCTTGAGGAGGAAATGGTCTGCGCTCCTTTCGGTCCTAGAGGGCCACTGATATGTTTCCCCTCTTGAGCATCCTTTTCATATTTCAAATCCTTCTCTTGTCCCTTTTTTTTATTGATGTTCTTTCAGTGGAGGACATGGCATGTGGACCCCCCTCCCACTCAGTCACAAGTAGGTGTTGCTACCTCATCCAAAGCTGGGTCTTCTACTACTGTGAGTGGATCCCTCAAAATGGCCACTATTCCTTTTCGTGGTTTCCTAGGCTGGTCTTATCCCAACGCAACCCCTCCTGGTATCCCTCAGCTCTTAGAGCATAGATTGGACAGAGATGCTTTTATCAGACTACCCATTCTGTATGACTGCATGAGTATCCAAACACCTCTCATTTGATTGGTTCTTGACTTCTTTTGACTGACATGCTCTTTCTTAGGTGTCTTTGGAGGTCTATACCGAGATCAGGAGAATGCACCAGAGTCTATGTGAGGTGGTGCTTGACAAGGTATCATCCTATTCTTAGCCTTGTCCTTCTTCTTTATCACTTCATTTCTTGATCATTCCCTATGTTTCCCAGGAAGGGGAGAACAACTCCTTAAGGAGACGAGTAAGCTCTTATCGATAAGAGAATGCCCGACAGCAGATGCAGATTGAGAATCACACATAGAGATTGGCAAGTTCAGGATTAGCACCTACTAGCTTTTTGACCTTCCATGTGGATGACACCAAGTATGGTTCAGATGAGAATTTTGACTCCTAGGGATTTGTTCCTGTAGTTCCTGTAAACACAAACATATGCATATCTTTTTCTTTTCTTTTTCCCTCCCCATATTTGTTTGTTATTATTTTTTTTTCTTTTTCTAAACTTAGAATTCTAGGAATGGAAACCTATCTTTGGGCAAATAAAATCTCGTTTTGTTTATGGTTTTGAAATTTTTTTTTAGGCATAATCAATTTCGTAACTCAAGTCTTCATTAGAATAATCGGGATAACACGAAAGTCCAAATATCTCTTCATTTTACTACCAAGTGAAATACATGAAAATAACTTTCCTACTATAAACAGGATAGGTACATCACAATATAGGGGGATAGTTCTTGGGATGGGTAAAAGATCACCAACCCCTTCGGGTCTTCTGCTTTCAGTCCATACTGTCGGCTGATGTACATAGGCAAGTAAAAGGACATGTGAGTCAATCCCATCAACCTAACGTAGTTGCATCTAAGGGTCTTCATCAGAAAATCCTCATGTCGCTTCCTTGGGCATCTCCATACGATATCCTTTGTAGTTCTTCCTTGTAGGTACTCTTTCCAATCAACAATGAGCTTGAATTCCGGGGCTTCCCTCCTTTCTTCATAACAAAGAGATCCGAGTTGACATTCATTTAACAGCTTGGTCAACTTTAGTTTTTTAAGTAGCCAAAGTTGGAAAATAACGGGACTTCCATGATAATGATTAAGTCCAAATCTATGGCTATGGCTCATGTCATCAAGTCCTTTGAATGTCTCTGCAAGGATGGTAGGAATGATATCTCCTCCTTTCTTCAATTGCTTTACCACTTCTATTAGAACAAGTGATGTACCAGGTCCAGGAGTTTAGAGAACATATCGAGCTATCATGCACAGTAGATAAGCATCCTGTGATCTTTGCTGATGGATTCCTCCCAGTGGTTGGTACCAAATGAAGATCCTGACCACCTTTAGAATGTCAATCTTTCCATATCTAATGAACTGCTTCACTTCCTCCTTTTTCCATCCGAAAAAGTCCTGAATCTCCTCTGAGTTGCCTTTCTTCAAAGATGGTTGAATCAACTTGCCCTTAGGTGGAGATAGCATATAAACTTGGAATTCTTCAATAGTTGGACAAACCTCAACCAACCCAAATCGAAATACATGAAGATCGATGTCCCAATGCTAAGGCACCTGTCGGAGCAGATTGTGATGTAGTTCTATACACCTAATCTGGCTGAGCATTGACATACTCGTAGATTCTAGTAGTCCTGGTGTCATCATGTTTATGTCCATGGTCCATTTCCTCAAAGTCTCATTCAAAGATTCCATGACTTTTCCTAAAACAATCATAAGCAAAGAAGAGATTTGATGATTTTCCAAAGTATCACTCATTAGTTGCGAACACAACCAAACCTTTACCTCTGTAGCAACAAACCATTTTTTTTTTTACTAATCAAGGATGGAGAATGAACTGGCCTTGATACACTAGTGCCAGGTGACGACTTTTGGAGGATGAAATCTGGATAAGAATTTGGAGGACCATAGGTGAATAACAAATACCTATGATGATCTTGGGGGTCTAGTATGCCAAATAACGATTCTTGGGGGACACAAGCTATGATGATCTTTTTACATACCTTGGTTATTAATTTATGAACCAATTTGTTGCCTTGAGATTGTTGAGGCCACACTTGCACATGTCAAGTTGCCTACGTATCCTTTGAGAGGAATTAGTCAATGTAGTTCGGGCCATTTGCTCTATCAGAAATAATATTTCTTGAGTTGATCCATGTTGACCAATCTGGGTATTTCTTCGCCATTGTGGTCTATGAGTATTAAAACCTTGCTTGGTAGAATCTCTTTGACAGTGAATAGGCCACTCCAGTTGGGCTTGAATTTCCCTTTTGGGTCATAAATTGGGGTTCTTTGTTCTCAAAAAACAAGTTCACCCTCTTCTATGTGATGGAGCTTCACATTCTTATTGAAAGCCCTTGCCATTCTCAGTTGATATTTTTTTAGTTTATCCATGGCCTTCATACACTTTTCGTTAAGAAAGTTAGACTCATCATGTCTGGCCTTCACCCATTGTCCTTCAGGGAATTGACTATCAAGAAGCACCCTTAGGGATGGTACTAGGATTTTCACGAGTAGAACTGCCTCAACCTTATATACCAAAGAAAAAGGAGTTGCCCTTGTCAAGGATAGTACAGAAGTCTGATATGCCGATAAAGCAAGTGGTAACTTATCCACCCAATCCTTTTGTGTTGCGGCCATTTTCTGTAAGATCACCTTGATGTTTTTGTTAGCTACTTCTACTGCCTAGTGGTTTGTGGCCTATAAGTGGTAGAGCAGTGTCTTTTGATACTGAACCTCATGCAAATTACCCTAGAAATGGGATCCCAGATCCGATATCAGCTCTTGAGGCACTCCATATCAGCAAATGATGTTCTCTTGGATGAACTTTTCTACCTTAGCAGATGTGAGGACTGCATATGATTAAGCTCCTACCCACTTGGTGAAATAATCAATGGCTACCAAGATGAATTCGTGACCATTGGATGCTTTGGGATTGACCTTCCCAATGATGCCAATGCCCCAAGTGGAGAATGGCCAAGGAGAACTGAGTGAGTGCAATTCCGTTGGCGGGATGTGTATGATTTTGGCAAATATCTAACATTTGTGGCATTTCTTGACAAAGTTCACACAGTTTGCTTCCATTGTGTTCCAATAGTATCTCAGCCTAAGAATCTTCTTAGCTAGCATTTTTACATTTATATAGGGTCCGCAAAGGCCTTGATGAATTTTCTCTCTGACTGTCGCAGCTTGCTCTTCATCCACGCATAGCAATTGTATTCCATCATAGGACCTCTTGTATAATAAGTCCTCTTGAAGAATAAACTTGGTGGTATATCTTCTTAGAAATTTCTTTTCTCTTTTTGTGGCTTCAATCAGGTGCTTCATTTCCCTGATGAAGTCCACAATATGAGCGAACCAAGACCGACCATCTATGGTGAGAGAGTTCACTGAATTTTGATAAATGGGTCTACTTCTTTGTTACACTAAGAATGGTTGAACTCTAGCCATAGCGTTGCATTCTACTATGAAAGCTAAGGTTACAAGGGCATTGGAAAACTGATTGTTATCTCTTTGGAAGTATTCGAATGAGATCTTCTCAAAGTGTCCAACCACTTCTTCCAGATGTTCTTGATACAGCTTCAGCTTCTCATCTCTAGTCTTCCACTTTCCTTGAGTTTGACAAATGACAATGGATGAATCTCCATACACATTGATCCTTTTCACCCCAATAGTCAAGGTTGTTTCCAGTGCCAACGCACAAGCTTCATATTCAACAATATTGTTGGTATAGGGAAAATTGAGGTGGAATGACGAAGGCAAGTAAAGGCCATCAAGGGTGACGAGCAATATTCTCGCACCACACCCCTTTTAGTTAGCTGCTTCATCAAAGAACAAATGCCATTCATTACCTGTGTCTTCTTTTTCTATTACTATGATCTCTTCATTTGGGAAGTCATCATCTAGAGCTCTTCCATTTTTTGTGGGGTGGGCAACCAAATGGTCGGTTATGGCTTGCTCCTTGATAGATTTTGAGCAAAATAGATGATGTCGAACTCTGATAACAATAGTAACCACTAAGCCATCCTTCCTGTTAGTGCTAGTTTCTCAAAGAGGTAATTGATTGGATCCATCCTTGAGATTAGACGTACCAGATAAGCTACCATGTAGTGTTACAGCCTTTTTGTTGCCCAAATTAGTGCAGCACACGTTCTTCCAAAGATGTGTACCGTGTCTCATACTCCAAGAACTTCTTACTGAGGTAGTATATATCACATTCTACCCCCTTTTCTGTCTCCTTTTGTGGTAGTAATGAGCACATGGAATATTCTCCCACTGATAAGTACAACAGAAGTAGTTCTCCTTCCACCGGTGGTGTCAATACTGGTGTGTTCATGAGTTATCCTTTGATTTTATCAAAAGCTTGTTGTCATTAGTCATTCCATTCCATGGGCTGATCCTTCTTCAGCATCATGAAAATTGGTTTGCAAATCGTAGTCAGTTGTGCTATGAACTTGTTGATATACTGGATGTGACCCAAAAATCCTCGTATCTACTTCCCAGTGCTAGGCATGGGCATTTCTTGGATTACTTTGATCCTGATAGGGTAGACTTCGATGCCCCTTTCACGTACGAAGAATCCTAATAATTTTCCTGTTGTTGCCCTAAATACACACTTCTGAGGATTCAACTTTAACTGATATTTATTGATTCTTTCAAAGAATCATCTTAATGTAGGAATATGCCCTTGTCGATCCCTTAACTTCACTATCATATCATCCACATAGACTTCTACATCTTTGTTCATCTTGTCATGCAACATAACTGTAACTACTCTTTGATAAGTTGCCCCAGCATTCTTTAGTCCAAAAGGCATCACCTTATAACAATAGGTTCCCCATGGAGTGGTGAAGGCTATATTTTCACGATCCTCTGGGTGCATGCTCACTTGATTGTATCCCGAGAACCCATCAATAAATGATACAAGGCATGCCCTACTGTGTTGTTGACTAATACATCAATGTGAGGTAATGGAAAGTCATCCTTGGGGCTTGCCTTGTTAAGAATTCAGAAATCTACGCACATTCGTACCTTGCCATCTTTCTTTGGCACTGGTACTATCTTAGCCAACCATTGGGGTACTTCACCACTTATAGAAACCTTGCATTGCACTGTTTCACAACTTCTTATTTGATATTTTCACTCTATTCTGGGCACATTCTTCTGAGCATCTATTCAATTGGCTTTGCCCCAGGATAAGTCGACAATCGATGTTCCACGATATTGGGGTCTATACCAGGTATATCCTCATAAGACCAAGCAAAGACTTCGATGAACTCCGTCAGAAGACTAATCCTCTGTTTTGCTTCTTCATCATCTAGGGTGGTACCAATTTTTACCTCTCAAAGGCATTGGTCAGTTCCTAGATTAAAAACCCAGGTATTCTCATGGATGGGTTGGGCTTTCTTTGGTTTGCATTATTTTATTAACTCTTGATATTTATTAAGATCAACATAAAAAAAAGGAGGTAAGTCATACTCGGAATCAGAAATTTCATTCATGAAAGAAGTAGTAGCAGACTCAACATACAGAGACTCTAGACTTTCCTCGAGAGGGAAGGCTGACTTATAATCATAAACAGAAGACTCAATAACAGACTTGACTACAGACTCGATGACTGATTTGATGTTTTTATCAGTGGTATTTAGGCTGGTTGACTCGGTAGCATGAGTAAACTTGAAGTTCTCTCCAATGCTAGTCCAGTTTAGGAGTGGATCAATGGCTTAATGGATGAGTAGGTGCTGCTTCTTCTAGGAAGGTCTCTGCTATTTCTTCAGTGGTGCTGATATAGTTCTCTTTGATAGGTGCTTGCTTCTTTACAAATACAAGCTGATCTATTTTATATTCTCTAAAGCCGAACTTCCTGAGGGGTGAGGATTGGTGGAGACTGCTCAATCCCCTTTCTATAAAGTCTAACTTTTCAAGCCTACTGATTGAGGCCATCCTTGCTCCTAGATCACATCTCTGACCACCATCACGGGTTTTTCTATTGCAGTTGATCCGGGCACAATACATACTGACCATCATTCTTTGTGCTCTTCTTTGTTTTGCATATACACTCCTTCCTTGAAAGGGTCTGGGCTTGAGCTCATGTAGCTCCTGAGCTCGTGGTTCTTGCAGAAATGAACAGATGTGGTTCTTCAGATTAGTGGAAAGTTGCATACTCCATATAAGTCTTACCTTCTTTTCCCATTCTCTCTTCAGGAGGACTTAGGGGCTCGGTATTTCCTTTGACTTGATCAGTGTTGTAGGATTGTTAGAGGAGAACCCATCTTCAATCAATGCTGCTTTCACTATTCCAGTGATGCAGCTATCCTGTTCTCTTTCCTTGGCTTGTTGTTGTTCTACCTCTTGAGTCACCCTATTGAACTCATCTTGAAAGAACACCTCAAATCCTGGTTGTATCTTTGTGGTAGTTTTGTCAAACCACGGCTCAACATTACCGCAGAAGGGGAAATCTTCTCCTTCCTTTACAAAATACCCATTGAGAGTAGGGTAGTGAAAGGTATATATTTTCCTGGTCATTCTTAATATTTTCTGCCCCTTGTCGATATTGTTGCTTTTTGGTCCACGGGTTGGATGAGTATACCTTAGACTTTCTTCCCTTGCTCACCACCAAAGTAGGTAGCCTTAAGACACCTTGATGATACTTGCCTAGTCCTATTCTAGGAAAGTACTGCATGTTCTTCATCATTTGACTCACTGGCAGGCTCAACTTCATAGTCAATAGGATTTTTTATTCTAGTGTTTCCTTGGCGATGGTCGCACAAGTCACTTCTAAATCAAAACCGCTAAGTCAGACTTCATAGTCTTATTCCTCTCCCTTTTCAACATTGGCTAAGGTGTTGACCACCTTGGTATCTCTAGTTACTGTAATCACTTTCCCCTCATAAATGAACTTCATTTTTTATGGAGGTTAAAAGCTACAGCCCTTGTATGATGCAGCCAAGGTCTTCCTAGGAGCATGTTGAAGGAAGCTGGTATATCAATGACATAGAAATCAATGTCAAACTTCACCAGGCCAATTATCACGACGAGGGTGATGATTCCAAGGACTTCTCTTTTGGTAATATCATATGCCCATATTGTCTGGTTTGACGGCCTCATCTCTTCCATATTGATGCCATTGCTCTTGGCTGACCTCGAAGGTAGAACATTCAAAGCAGACCCATTGTCAATGTGGACTTGAGGCACGATTTTGTCAATACATTCTACTGTGATGTGCAAAGCCTTGTTGTGCCTGGCTTCTTTGGGGAGTTTAGATTCTGAAAACATTAATGACTGCACCACATAGGCTACCCCTACTATTTGTGCGAGATGTGTTGGATCTATCTCAATCGGCACTTACACATTAGTGAGGGACTTTAAGACTGCTTCATGGTGTGAAGGGGAGGCCATCAATAATCCTCAAATTGAGATATAGGCTTGGGCCTTCTTGAGATGAGCTAAGACTAGATTCTTTGATGCTTTCTTCAAACCACTTGTTCCTGCGTCATTAGTCCTTGACTGTTCTATGGCTAGGGCCTTGCCCTTGTAGTCTCTTTTGCTTTGAGTCTCTATCACACTGATAGGTTTCTTTATAATAATCTCTGTGGGATAGCAATTCTTATCATCATTGTTTGTTATGGTAATTATCCCTACCATAGGACCATTTCTACTTCAAACTCTCCTTCCCTGCTTGGGGTGGGAAGTTGAGGCCCCCCATAAATATCCAGAGCCATGGTTTGCACTTTCTTGATTGCATTAGAAAGGTGTGTAACTACTGTGTCTATCATTTCTACAAGTGTGTCATGTCCCCCTGCTTTTTCAAGGTTTCTCAATTGCTCAATGTAGTAGTGTTCACTAAGATGGCCACTTCACCTAACATTTGATCAATTTCATTGGCCTTGAGTTTTATCTCAACCAAGTGACTATAGACACTACTCATGTGTTCTGCTATAGGATTTGTTTCATCCTCAAAAGTGATCACATACCCTTCACTATCTTCTGAATCTGATGCCGGCTCATCTCCTCCCACATGGATCGTGAGTACTAATTGGATAGCATCGGTAGGGTCAATCATCGGGTCATCTTCGCTGATTGGATACACAGAATACCCTCCAGGATCTCTGGGTGAATAATATCCTGAATCATCATCTTCATTATTGTTCAAAGGTCCATGGTAATCATTGTCATCCCAGTCCTAGTACTCATCATCGCTTCGAGAATTAGGGCCATTATCATCATCCCTATCCTCACTCTCGTCGTCGTCATCCTCTTCTTCATTGATGTCCCCTTCACTTGGTTCTTCATTAGATTCCTCATAACCCTTGAATTCTCCTGCATCCAAGTGTTCATTGTATTCAAAGTGTATGGATCAAAAAATTTCCATGGGGCCAGACTTGACCTTATTGGCTCTAAGCCAGATCATACTAGAGTCATCATCTTCTGTATCACTCCCAATGTGGATTATGGAGGTGTGTTCTTTGATTTGTTCCCCATGACTCCTTCAATCATCTCTGGATTATTCTCCTGATATATGGTTGTCTGAATTAGAGAAGTGGGATTAACATCTTAATTTTTTCCTACAACATTCACTGAACCTATTGATGAGGTTATCTTTGAAGAATCTAGTAATGCAAACATATTCTTACAATTGTATCCGCCTGTCCATTCTTCTCTTGGGTTATCCACTGAACCTTGGGAATGGGATTGGTATGAGGGTGGTGAGGGATATGAGGCGGGTGATATAAAGGTGATGTGATATTAGAGATAGGGTATTGTTATGAAGATAAGGGGTGATAAGGTGAGAAAGTTCCTTCTTCTTGACAATATGGTGAAGGTTGATAATATGGGGGAGGTTGGTGGTATGACAAATATTGATGGTGTGGTAAAGGTGGGTAGTATAGCGGAGGTTGGAGGTATGGTACAGTGGATCCCCTTGTTGATGATGAAGGAAGGATAGCAGATATCTGATCTTCTAGTTCTTCTTCTGAGGATTCTTCTCTTTTGGGAGTCTCTATGGTCTTGGTTCTTTGACTCATGGCTTTCTTGTAGGTGTGGGCATTCATGTGATTCTTCCAAACTCGGGGTATGATGAGTTGAGTGGGATCACACTCTGTTACTTCTTCATCTAGGTTGTTCATATGATCATAGAACATGGGATGAGAAAAGTGCTAATTTGACTGATACATGTGAATGGCCCTTTAGAAGGAGTCGCACGCCTTTTGACAAGCATCCTTAACGAAACCACTGATGTGCCTTACTAATTTCGGAGGAAGGGATAATATTTGCACAAGCAAGAACTTCTTTCCCCACTCAACATGCCTTTCCTCATGGTACTTAGAATCTCTAATAAAATGAGTTGGATCAAGGATCCCAGTGTTTTCATTCATCCATCATTGCCAACATGTTGATGGTTCCATGATCTGGGAGTGGATTGGTATTGACATTAGGAGATTACTTGACCTTGACTTCAATAGTCCCGTTGTTCACCAAATCCTGAATTGCGTGTTGCAGACCCAAGCATCTTTCAGTGTTGTGGTCCTTCTGAGTGTGGTAAGCACAATATTTATAGTCCCTACACCAAGCTGGAGGAGGGTTGCTGATTACTCTTGGAGCCACTGTCACTAGTAATCCCTGTTTCTTTAGCTTTTCATACGCTGCTATTATGGGCGTCCCCAAATCAGTGAACTATTTTCTTGGGCAAGAAGCCTTCTGAGTAGGGGCATCTGCTTGTATCACAAATGGTTGTGAAGAGGTGACTGGTGAGACTGACTATTGGACTGTGCCTACAACATTGGTTTTGGGACCCTTTCCGCATCCAACTCTAGTGTTCTTTCCTACATCTTGGGAGGATCCTTGATTTGGGCATCTCTTAGGATTCGATTCTCCACACGTGTGCCAGTGGTTATCAAGGCATAAAAAATTTACAGATGTTGGTAGTAAAGAACATCATAATAAGGCTTAGACAAGTTTTCAATCAACATTTCTACTTGCTCTACTTCTGAAGGTCGATCTGCCACCTTGGCAGCCTTATCCCTAAACCTCATCAAGAAGGCAGTGAATCCTTCTCTGGGCTGCTGTCTCAACGTCTCAAGCTTTGACGCTTCACATCTACTTCGTTGTTATATGAATACTGCTTGATGAAGGCTGTCACCACTGTTGTCCAATTCTGGGTTTGGGATGACTCCAATTGTGTGAGCCACCTTAGTGCTAGTCTTGATAGGGTTAATATGACGGCTTGCCCCATCTAGTTGTCAGTAAGCTGCTATGATTAGGCGATATTGAGAAAAACTTTGAGATGAGCCTTGGGGTCTCCTGACCTGTCAAATTTGTTGGTCTACCATTTAAACTTCTCGGGAATCCTTACACAGGGAAAAAAATTTATTTCATCATGATCCACCATTTGGCTTTCTAAACTCTTTCTCATTCAGATCAGATTTTCTAACTTTTCTCATTGCTCTCTGAATTTGCTTTCTCTCTCCATCTCTGGAGGTTCCATTCGGACATGCGTCACAAACTCCTCTTCCTCATCTTTAATCCCTACTCTGGGAGGAGGGACCCTGAAATAGGTTCCCCATTGACCATTTAGATGGGTAGGCGAAACTCCTCTCTGGCCGGTTGGCCTGACTTGTTTTGGTTCTCCTGAGTCAAATCGAGAAGAAGACCCTTGATGACCTATAGGTCCATTCTGATCCAACTCTCCTATAGCTAGCTAAACCACTCTTAACCTCGGCCATCTCTGTTTGTAAGGTCTTTACGGGGTGAACCCAGGCTTGCTCGGGTAATTCAGAGTTATGTGGATCCATATGAACTGGGTTGTAATCACTTGGTGGTAGACAACCTCGAAGATACGATGGAGGTGATATTGGACTTAAATGGGTCAACTGATTACCCTGACATGTCCAAACGGACCGCAGAGAATACTTGAGGTGTGGAATTGTGCCTGAACCATAAGTGGCTTATTTTAGGATTCTTGTATTCCCAACCCTTTGTTCTTTCATCCACTCAATTATCAACCAATAATCCATCCAAAGTTAGTTCACTTAATGACAGGGAGTGGGTAGGGGTCGATGCCCCTAGTCCACTCAATGTCATAAGCAGGAGATTCACACAAATGGCTTGACCAGAATATTCCTGTTAAGATATTCTCCATCAATAAAGTCATGCTTTCCTTAATCTTACCCCACTAGGTGACCTTCATCCAGGTTTGCTCCGGTCTTTTAGATAATTTGGCATTTTACAGGATTTCGATGGGCATCACCTCAGAGTCACGCATACCAAATCATCCATATTTCATTTCTAAGGAGGAAGGAAACTTTTTATTCGAAACCACTTAGGAGAGCATTTCTTTATGACTATAATGCATTATAGGAAAATTCCTTTTCAAGACCACAATCAAATTCTACAGATCAGGTTGTGGCATTCCTAGCATTCTCTATCTATTTCCTACATGATGCGAGCATGTAGTGGATGCAATTGGATCGACAAGGCTTCCCTGATAGGATCTATATACGCGAGGTACATGATCCTTTTGATATACCCGAAGGTACAAGATCAAGGGGGTGACTTCCTTGCCCATTACTCATGAGTACACGCGAGGTTAAGCAACTGGCCACGGGGTGGTGGTGCAAAAGTGTAATGCAAGAATATCATTATTCGATCTCAGAATATCGTAAAGTGCACGGACCTCCCCGAGGGTGCTGGCACAATTATGAACATCCTCGCTGTTTAATAATACTCCACACCCTTATACAGGAAGCGGCTACCATTTGCTCTCAGAGTACTCTTCATGACATGCACTGACCTCCCTGAGGGAGAAGGCATGACAGGGAGTCCCTCGCCAAATGATTTCACTTTGAGCATGATGCATAATGTGGTTAGCGAATACAATTGCAAACATAGGGTTAGCCAAACATGTTTTCAAATAGATGTGGTGGAAAATATTCTTGCATTTAATGGTAGCATCTAGTATCAGAAGCTTGACAAGTCCCCAGTGGAGTCACCATAGCGAGGGTAGCGGCCAAAGAAAAGAGAGACCTTTTGGAGGTCCCGGCCCTCTCTCCTCTCTTTTCTCTTCCTCAGGTAGGGGTGCATTTTGTGCACTTATCTATGGGCCCCGCACCACCGTATCGCCTCTTGGAGATACGTGGAGGCATATTTCGCAAGAGTATAAAGGTCGCTATTGAGACAGGGATTTGATGATGGACCAATACAGGGGATTAGGATCATACAAAATGGTTTGGAGTCACCACCTAGGATTATGTGCTTAGGACTAGGGGTTGGGCCAATTCCTGAAAAAGGGGCCCGAACGTTGGTCTGGTCCAGAGATTTAAGGTACATGTCAGGTTGTAGAATTGGGAAGGTGTTAGGCACCCAATCTAATTGTAGACATGAGATTTTGTCACCCCCTTCGACTATAATGAATTACGGATCTTGGATGTGAGTTCTTGCTTCCGATCGATAGAGATGATAATTGATTAAGGAAACCTAGAAACATCCCCTACCTACTTGGAAACCCCTGAAATCTTGTGTAAGAGAAAGAGGGTATAATTATGACTTTTTAATATATGAAGGAATTCAATCACGATGACTGTACGATGGATAGTACTTAGAATTATGATTCCAACGATATATCATATGTCAAAATCAGACCATCGGATCTCTCGCAATCCCTCCTGTAAGTTTACACCTAGTTACACACATCACGGCTGGCCAGCCAGCCAGCTAGCTCACAGGCTAGCCAACCAGCCCTGTATGCATGTCGTGCACGTTGGCCAGCCAGCCAACCCCACATGCATGCCGTGCGTGCTGACCAACCAACCTTCCAGCCCCACTCGCCCTGTGCCCTCGCCTACCCACCTCGCGCACCCAAGCCTGCCAGTCTTGTGCCCATGTGTGCCAGCCCCACGTGCCCCTGTATGCTAGCCCCACAACCTAGCTTGCCCACCTCATGCACCCGCCTGCCAGTCGTGCACCCCCGTGCCCTTACCTACCAGTTGCGTTCCCTTGCATGCCAGCCCCACGCCCTTACCTACCAACCCCACGTGTCCTTGCCTGGCAGCCCCACGTGCCCTTGCCTAGCAGCCTCACGCCCTACCTGCCAGCCCTGCGTGCACCCAACCTATCCTAGACACCCATGCATGTGCAGTGCACCCTGTCCAACCATGTTTGCTGCCGTCAATGGATGGAATATGTGTTCCGCTGACTCTATTTTCTCTTCACCCACTTGTGCACTTTACACTATCCCTCTAGCATACCCTACTCCGTAACCTCCCATTGGCCCAAAAAGGAATCTTTTTACCTTATTGGCCCAAAAAAAATTACTTTTTGTCTATTAGTCCAAGAAAATAATCTTCCACTCCGTTAGTCTAAATTTTCATATTTTCAACCCATTGGTTTCAAAAAACCACTTTTTTCCCCCATTGGCTAAGGGGATTCCCTTTCTCTCCCCATTGGTTCAAGAATCCTATAAATACCCCGCTCCCTTTGGTTTTTCATAACATAACACCACAACAACCTAAGCCTCTTAGTGAGCATCCCTTGGTAGAGAAGCTCTGCCGTCTCTCCTCCCCTCCCCTCCCCATTGAGGTTTTTCAAGTCTTCGGAGAGATCTTCATAAGATCCGAAGAACACTTTGGATCTTCCAAGTGTTCTTTGGGCCTTCAAAACTCTTCAATCCTTTGCATTCTTTGAGTGAGTTTTGGTAAGAAAAATTCCCCTTAGTCTCCCTCACCCTTTTAAGGTTCGTCAAGCCTTCAAAGAGATCTTCATAAGATCCGAGGTGTTCTTCGGGCTTTTGAAGTTTCTCAATCCTTAGGATTAGCCTCTCCCTAGCGGAAGCACTTCCAAAGTGCCACCTCAGCCTAGCCTTCCCATAGCCTGTTCCTAGTGGAAGCTCTGTCAGAGTTCCACCTCAGTGTAGCCCTCCCATAGCCTATCACCAACAGAAGCTCTGCCAGAGTGCCACCTCAGCCAAAACCCTGAAGTAGCCTATCCCTAGCGGAAGCTCTGCCGAATCAATACCACAATCAAAATCCGAAAGTAATCATTCCTAGTTGGGACTTTATCCAATCAATATCTCACAAGAAAAGTAAGTTAGAGGTTAAGACCATCTTCCCCTGAGCCAGGAGAATCCAAAAGATAGTTCGTGCCAGTGCTAATCAGAGGTCCACCCCTCTTGACCCAAAACAGGGGTCAAGCATAGGTATAATTTCTCAACAGAACTAGCACAATGTAAACTTTATATTGACCTTGTTTTGGTGTATATAGTTCTTTAAATTTAGTCAATGTATAAATGTGTGAAAACTTAGCCATGCATGCGGAATAGGAATAATTGTGAAAAATGTTCATTCTTAAGCATCTAGTAGGAAGACCGATTGAACTAGATAGATTGGGTGCCTAACACCTTCTCAACTCTATAACCTGACGCTTACCTAAATCCCAGGACCAGGGCAATTCTTGGGCCCTTTTTTCATAAATTGGGCGCACCCTTAGGTCCTAGGCCCATAATCCTAGGTGGTGACTCCAAACCCTTTTACATGATCCTGATCCTCGTATTGGACCATCATCAAATCACCATATCGAATGATGAAGCTTACACTCCTACGAAATAGGCCTCCACGTATCTCCAAGAGGCAATACTGAAGTGCGAGGCCTGCAAGTAAGCACACATGACACTCCCCTCCCTCATAAAAGAGAAAGAGAGGAGAGAGGATGGAGTGTACCCAAGTCCTTTTCACTCCACTAAAAGGGGGAAGAGAGATCTTGTCTTCGGCCGCTACACTCACACTACCCGGTTCAACAGGTCATCCTACTAGATGATTAAGAACGAACATTTTCCATAATTATTCCTATCCATAGTATGGCTAAGCTATCACACATATATATCCATTAACTAAATTTAAATCATTATATATACTAAAACAAGGTCAATATATTGTTTATATTATGCTAACTTAGGTGAGAAATTATACCTGAGCTTGACCCCTGCTTCAGGTCAAGACGGGTGGAACCCTGATTAGTACCTACACGAACTATCTTTTGGATTCTTCTAGCTTAGGGGAAGATGGTCTTGACCTCCAACTTCCTTTCTTGAGAGATGTGAGTTGGACAGAGTTCTGACTAGGAATGGTTACTTTTGAATTTTGACTTCGATATCGATTCGACAGAGCTTCCGCTAGGGATGGGCTACTTTCAGATTTTAGCTGAGGTGGCACTCCAATAGAGCTTCCACTGGGGATAGGTTATAGGAGGGCTAGGTTGAGGTGGCACTCCGATAGAGCTTCCGTTGGGGAAAGGCTATGGGAGGGCTAGGCTGAGGAGGCACCTGGCAGAGCTTCCATTGGGATAGGCTAATTCTAAGGATTGAGGAACTTCGAAGGCCTGAAAAACACTTTGAATCTTATGAAGATCTCTCTGAAGACTTGAAGAACCTCAAGCGGGGGTGGGAGACTAAGGGGAACTTTTCCTACACAAAAATTTCACTCAAAGAAGGTAAAGGATTGAAGAATTTTGAAGGCTTGAAGAACACTTCGAATCTTATGAATATCTCTCCGAAGACTTGAAAAACCTTCAAGGGGGGAGGGGAGGAGAGAAGGTAGAGCTTCTCTACTATGGATGTTTCTAGGGGGCTTGAGAATGAAAAACCAAAGGGAGATGGGGTATTTATAGATTTTTCGAACCAATGGGGAGGAAAAAGGAATTTCTTTAGCTAATGGGGTGAAAAAGTGGTTTCTCTAAACAATTAAGGTGAAAAGATGAATTTTTATACCAATGAGATGAAAGGTAAATTTCTTTGGCTAATGGGAAAAAATTAATTTTTTTGGGCCAATTAGGTAAAAAGATGCCTTTTTGGGCCAATGGGAGGTTGCGGTGTAGGATCCACTAGCAGGACAGTGTAGAGTGCAGGACAGTGTAGAGTGCACAAGTGGGTGAAGAGAAAATCTTCACCAATTCGGTGGCACACATAGTTGGGCAGGGATGCATGGGGTAGTCGAGGGCACGCGAGGCAGGCATGGCACATGGGACAAGTAGGTCATATGGGGCAGGCAGGGCGTGCGTAGGGCACTGGTAGGGGCACGGGGCACCGGCAGTGGGGCACAGGTAGGGGTGCAAGAGGTTGGCAGGGGCACAGGAGGCTGGTAGGGGCATGGGGCATTGGCAAGGGCACGGAGTGCTAGCAGGGGCGCGAGGCATTGGCAGGGGCATGGGGTGCTTGCAAGGGCGTAGGGCGATAGCAGGGGCAATTGCATGGCAGGCCATGGCCACATGGGTCAGGTAGGGTGCATGCGAGATAGGCCTTGGGTGTGTGGTGTAGGTGGGATGTGTGCGAGGCAAGCCATAGGCATGCAGGGCAGGCAAGGTGTGCGTGACCAGGATGTAATTTTCCAAGAGCAATTACGGGAGATTCGACAGTTCGATTTTAACGTACCATATATCGTTGGAATCATAATTCCAAGTATTATGCATCTATATGGTCATCTAAGATCGAATTCCTTCATATATGAAACTTCATAGTTGAAACGTTCTTTTTTCTTGTATGAGGCTTTTGAGATTTTAGGTGAGTATGGAATGTTTTTGGGTTTGATTACCTCAATCAATTATCATCTCTATCGATCGAAAGTAGGAAGTTATGTCCAAGATCCGTAATACATCATAGCCGGAGGAGGGTGACAAAATTGGGTGTCTATAGTATGCTTGGGTGGACTTAAAATTCTAAAAATCGTCTTGAAAGAGTGAATTCAACCACCATGGGAGAGGAACAACCTAAAACTCTTAGGATTATATTCTACCCTTCTAAAGTTGCTCAACCTTCATGCATTAGATTACCAGCAATCCAAGGGAACAACTATGGACTTAAGTCCCACTTCATTAGTATGCTACCCCACTTTCACGAGTTGGCAAATGAAGATGCATACTTGTTCCTTCAGGACTTTGAGAAGTGTGTTCTAATCAATGTCCAACAATTGGCCGATGATGTGGTGAAATTAAGATTTATAACTTTTGCACTAATGGACCAAGTTAAGAAGTGGCTCTATAGTTTGCCAACTGACTCAATAACCACTTGGGAATAATTCACAGTTGTTTTTCTGAAGAAGTTCTTTCCCTTGCATAAAACCAATAGAATTCATAATGATATTCTTCAATTAAGGAAAAAACCCAATGAGTCTTTTTCCAAATTTATGGAGAGGTTTAAGGACTTACTCCAAGAATGTCCCCATCATGGACTTAACACTTGGCACTTGTGCCAAATTATCTATGAGGGTATTGACTATCAGACCACGTAGTTGTTGGAATCAATGTGCCCAATAGGATTTACATCATTTACGGATGAAAACACTGCTTGGAACTTTTTGCTTGATTTGGCTGAAAAGACTAGAGAGTAGGAATCTACTCAGGAAAGTGAGGACAAATAAGGGTTACTTTCTAGAGGGTATTGTGGCCAAGGAGGCTCAACTAGATAGCATTTTCAAGAGACTTGAGGCAAAAGTAGTAAAAGGATCAGCCCAATTGAATTAAGTAAATCATTTTGTGCCCATGTGTAGTTGGTGTCAATCTCCTACCCATGTGATGGAGGAATGCCCCAATATCTCTAGTGTGAATGGTTGAATATTGGTCCTAAAAATGTGAATGCCATGTACCAGAACAACCTTTATAGTCACACTTACAACCTGGGTTGGAGGGACCATCCCAAATTTTCTTCGAATCAAACAAACAATCAAGTAGGTCCTTCCAAATTTCAACACTTGAATCAAGGTCAGTTTGTTCCCCAACAAACCAACCAAAGAAACATGCCCCCCAATCAACCCAATAATTTTTCCCAGATCAATCTATTGTTCCACCATCTCCTATAAATCAACCTCCAGGATTCATGAGAGGAGGTGGTGATTTATTTAGGCTTTCATCATTAGAGAAAATTGTGGAGCTTCTCATGAGCACTTTCATGACTAGTCAACACAATATGGAGAAGTAAATCTCTCAACTTGCCAATGCCTTATATGAGAGAGAGAGAGAGACAGAGAGAGCTAAGATGCCTAGCCAAACGGATCCCAATCCAAGAAATGCCAATCCAAACTCTACCCTGAACCCTTTGAATTCAATTCAACAAGGTCCACCACATCCAAAGCCTTCCAACCAATACAATGCAATCTATGCTCTAAGAAGTGGACATGAGTATCTAAAGGATGGTGCACCCTTGCCAAATTTTGAATCTCAAGGAGACCATCCAGTTGAGGTGAGTGATGCACTCCCTCCCTTTCAGGATTCATCTGAGGAACCTAGAACTGTTAGAGAAGAAACACCTGAAAGAGTCTATGTCCCTAAAGCCCCATTTCCTAAGAGATTGGTAAACAATAAGAAAAATGCTACCTATGATAAAATTCTTGATATATTTAACAAGGTGCAGGTCAACATCCCCTTGTTAGATGCAATATCCTAGGTACCCCCTTATGCTAAAGTCCTTAAAGACTTATGCACTCATAAGCAGACTACAAATATGCCTAAGAGAGCTTTCTTAGCTACCAATATTGTCTCTATCATGGCTTAACCAAGTGGCTAAATATAAGGATCCTGGGTGCCCAACAATCTCTTGTGTTATTTGTAACACTAAGATTGACCATGCATGCTCTTCTTGATTTAGGTGCAAGCGTCAATCTATTGCCCTACTTTGTTTCCCAACATTTGGGATTAGGAGAGCTAAAATCGATGACTGTCATGCGTCATGCTTCAACTAGCAGACAGATCCATCAAGACTCCAAAAGGTATGGCTGAGGATGTCTTGATTAAAGTTGGGGAATTCTTATTCCCTATTGATTTTATTGTTTTAGACACCTAGCCTATCTCTTCCATAAGAGATCAAATCCCAATCATTTTGGGTAAACCATTTCTTGCTACCAGTAATGCCTTAGTTAATTGCAGGGATGGTCTGATGAAGCTTTTCTTTAGCAATAGTTCAGTGGACTGTAATGTCTTTAGATTAGGCAAGAAACCTCATTTATATGAAGAAGAAGTTCATATGCTCCAGGAAATCCTAAATTCCATTGAGACTATTTGATATTGATTTTGATTCTGGATTCCAAAAGTGTGAAACAATTGGGTGATTTTGATAAGGGAATTATGTCTGAGGTTTGGAGTCTCTAACCACTTGTGGAGCCTATTG
Organism: Macadamia integrifolia; assembly: GCF_013358625.1. Classification (NCBI taxonomy): domain Eukaryota; kingdom Viridiplantae; phylum Streptophyta; class Magnoliopsida; order Proteales; family Proteaceae; genus Macadamia; species Macadamia integrifolia. The sequence continues at coordinate 23,746 of NW_024869111.1, forward strand.
GACCCTTGTCCACTTCAATTCCCAAAGCCCTCCATTGTTGAGCCTCCTAAACTTGAGTTGAAGGAGTTGCCTTCTAATCTTAAATATGCTTTTTTGGGAGAGGATCATACTCTTTCAGTTATTATTGATTCTAATTTGAATTCTAGTCAGGAGGTGGAGTTGATCAAGATTTTTAGGGAAAAATAAGGAAGCTCTAGAATGGACCATGGCTGACATCAAAGGAATTAGCCCTTCTATTGCTCAACATCATATTCAAATTATTGAGGAGTCCAAACCTTTAATGGAACCCCAAAGAAGAGCTAACTTAGTGATGAAGGAACCCACTCAAAAATAAATTTTAAAGACGATGGATAATGGGATCATTTATCCCATTTTTTGACAGTCAATGGGTAAGTCCAGTTTATGTAGTACCATAGAAATCCAAAATTTCTATAGTTTAAAATGCTAATAATGAGTTATTTCCAACTCGTATCCAAATGGGATGGAGAGTTTGCATTGACTATTCTAAGCTAAATGCAGTAACTTGGAAGGAGCACTTCTACCATTTATTGACCAGATGTTAGAGCGCCTAGCTGGCCACGAGTATTATTGTTTCCTAGAGGGCTATTCTAGTTATAACCAAATCCCAATTGCCCCTGAGGATTAACATAAGACCACTTTCACTTAGCCATTCGAAAGTTTTTCTTATCGACGCATGCCATTTGGGTTATGCAATGCCCCTGTAACTTTTCAGTCGTGTATAATGAGTATCTTCTCTGATATGGTGGAGACATTTCTTGAGGTCTTTATGGATGATTTTTCCATTCATGACTCCACCTACTATGATTGCCTTCACCATCTCCGATTGGTATTGGAGAGGTGTGGGGAGAAGAATTTGGTCTTAAATTATAAGAAATGACATTTCATGGTGAAAGAGGGCATTGTCCTCAGTCAAGTGATTTTCAAAGATGGGATTATGGTTGACAAAGTCAAGGTGGACCTCATTGTCAATCTACCACCCCCCAAATCCATAATAGATATCCGTTCCTTTTTTGGGCATGTTGGCTTTTACAGGAGATTCATTAAGGATTTTAGCAAAGGGACTAGACCTCTGACTAACCTACTGGCTAAGGATCAACCTTCTGAGTTCTCTAAATATTATCTCGAGAGTTTTGAGCACTTGAAGAAAGAGTTGACCACTACACCCATCGTCCAACCACCTGTTTGGATTGAGCCCTTTGAGCTAATGTGTGATGCGTCAGACTCTGCTATAGGGTCATTTTGGGAAAAAGACTCAATAAATTTCCCACAGCGATTTATTATGCAAGTAGGACTCTCAATGATGCACAGCTTAATTACACTACCACTGAGAAGGAATTCATAGTTGTTGTTTTGCTTTAGAAAAGTTCTGGCCCTACTTGAGTGGGTCTCATATGATCATCTATACGGATCATGCAGCAATTAGATACCTTGAAACAAAGAAAGATGCTAAAGCCCATCTTATTCGATGGGTCTTGGAACTACAAGAGTTTGATCTTGAGATTCGGGATAAGAAATGAATAGAGAATATAGTTGCAGATCATCTATCTTGGCTACCTAATTCTTTGACTAGTGAATCTCCAGTCAACGAGAGCTTTCCTGATGAGCAGTTGTTGGCAGTCTCTAGTGAACCATGATTCACTAACATTGTAAACTATTTGGTTATGGGTGTGACACCTCCCCATTCATCCACCAAAGATAAGTATAGGCTTCATTCCCAAGTCAAGTATTTTTCTGGGATGATCCTTATTTGTTTAAGATGTTTCTAGATTTGATTATCCGACGTTGTGTTCTTGATCATGAGTAGCATTCCATTCTATATTTTTGTCATGATCAGGCATGTTGAGGGCATTTTAGTGCAAAGACTGTGGCAAAAGTTTTACAATGTGGATTCTATTGGGCTAGCCTCTTCAAGGATGCTTTTGTGTATTGCAAGTCATGTAAATCCTGTCAATCTTTAGGACGTGTGACAAAGAGGAATATGATGCCCCTCAACCCAATTCTAGTTGTTAAGATTTTGATGTGTGGGGTATTGATTTCATGGGCCCAGTCCCTAATTCTTTTAAGAATTTATACATCTTATTGGCTGTAAGTTATGTTTCCAGATGGATTGAAGCCATTGCTTGTAAATCTAATGACCAAAAAGTGGTGGTCAAGTTTATGAAAGAGCACATTTTCTCCCGCTTTGGTACACCATGTGCTATTATCACTGATAGGGGTACTCACTTTTGCAATAGGCCTTTTGAGGCCTTGATGAAGAAATATGGGATCACCCATAAGCTGCCTAACCCCTATCACCCCCAAACTAGTGGCCAAGTGGAGGTATCTAATAGGAAAATCAAGTAGATTTTAGAGAAAACTGTTAATCCCAACCTCAAGGATTGGTCTAATCGATTGGTGGATGCCTTGTGGGTGCAATAGGACTCCTTATAAGAACGATTTGGGTCAATCTCCCTACCGTCTGGTGTATGGGAAGGCATGCCACTTACTGGTTGAGTTAGAACATAAGGCATTTTGGGCTACCAAATAGTTGAATTTTGATCTACCTACTGCTAGAGCGCATAGGAAACTCCACTTAGCAGAGTTGGAGGAGATTTGAAATGACGCCTATGAAAGTGCTCAAATTTTCAAGGCCAAAACCAAAGCCTTCCATGATAGACAAATTCTTAGGAAATGTTTTCAAGTTGGAGACAAGGTTTTGTTATATAACTCAAGATTGCATTTGTCCCTAGGTAAGTTTCATTCCTGCTGGGATGGACCTTTTATTGTGCATAATGTTTTCTCTCATGTTGATGTTGAGGTTTTGAATCCAGGTACTAGTGAGATGTTTAAAGTGAATGGATAGCACTTAAATCCATACATCAAGCTACCATCTGCAACTATGGAAGAGGTCATAGATCTCCATGAACCTCTGTACTCTGAGCCAGAATGGCCATATTTGGTAACCCCTCTCCTTTGTCTTTATTTTTTTTTTTTTACTTATTATTTTCATGCATTGAGGACGTTGCATCCTTTAAGTATTGGGGGGGAAAGTTCATAAGTTGAATCTTGACTTAGGCTTAGGTGTAAGTCTGGATCCATTTTGAAAATTTTAACAAATTTGTATTGTGAAAAGAAAGAGAAAGAGGTGATTTTGGCACCCTGTGCTTTGAAGTCATAAAAGTCTTGTAACAAGGAAGGGAATTTGAATACTACCCAAGGTAAGTTTAAAAAAAAAAAAAAAAAGCACTATCCCCAGAAGAGAGCTGACCATGTGTTTAATCTTAGTTACACGAGTCATACTTGGGAGTTAAGACTGGAACTGAGTAATCTTGCATGATTTACATTCTACTCTTTGATCCAGTTTTGGCCTGTAGCCTTTTTTTCTCAAGTAATAAGCCCGAGGGGTGTTTTCCACCTAGTTCCTTAAAGCCATATGGTTTGAGGGTAATTGGCCTAAAGCTCGTTACAAGGGCCAATTAGAAAGCTTAAGAGGTCAAGACATTACACAGATTGGAGTAAGTCGTCTAAAAAAAAAAAAGTTTTTGAGCTCATGCTGCATCAATTTTTGAATTAAGATATATATGCAACCAAAATGGTTTCCAATGCTACTTAGTAACTCGGGTGTGTAGCGCAAGCCCTACATGTCATTCAAGCCAATGTAGTGGAGGAACAATTGAGTTCATTGACTAATGTAACGTGCAATGGCAATATAAAGTACCCAGGTTTATGTCTAACCCAAGCTAAGGTCTTTTGTAACCTAGAAGATGCTCTTGGTCTAATCTCTATGGAATGGTGTTGGTAAGAGATAGAGTGAACAAAATAAGTAATCTCCTTAATTGGGAGGTATGATAGTTCCACAACTTGGAGTGAGATAATAAAGTTTAAAGTATGGGGTCCATAAGAATCACAATCTCAAAGCTTAGTTATCATACTTATTGTCAATTTTAGAATGGATGTATTCTTTACCTATGCTTAGGAAAAGATCAACTAATACTTGAATTTTGTGTGTATATTCCCTGCAAATACTCACGAGACACAACTCATCCACTGGGGTAACATAGGGGATAAAAGGCTTGTTGCACATGCTAAGTGCAGTCGTGATTCCTATAAACGTGAGTTAGGTTTTCATTTTCTTTAGTTTAGTCTATTTTGTTTTGTTTTGGTTGCTCGAGGACAAGCAAAGTTCAAGTATGGGGATATTTGTTGAGAATTTTTTATATGCAAATTAATCCAATTAATTACATCATTTAATTCCCAGGACAAGGCTACTTTGGGTATTTTCTCTTGTTTTCAAAATTTAGGCCAAAAGTGGACTAAGTGGAGTACAAGTGCCAAATTCGGCCTAAGGAACCAAACTCTAGCCATTTAAAAGATTCCCTCTTGGAAAAATCCACAGAATAAATCCCAAGGATTTTCTATGAGGTGAACGATTTCTACAAGGAAGATTTAGGCTGAGTCAACCTCCCATTTTGGTTTTTAACACATGTTCGGATGAATTTTTAGTAGTTTCATATTTATGATCTTCTATATTGGATAGTATTCTAGAAGAATCCTATCATATCTTTCATTTTGGAATTAAGGGAAATATTGTAAAGGGAATTGGATTATCAATTTGGGTTAGTTTCTACTATAGGTTTTGATTTTTATATGCTTTCTATTTTTCTTTCTTCTCATTATTTAGGTAGCTAAACTCTATAAATAGAGGAGCTCTCCTCTTTCTGAGAACACCAAGCTTCCTCTTCCCTCCATTTATTCTTTCACTTCATTAGTTTAGCTGTGAATAATTTATGTTTATAAGTTGTAATTTTACTTTAAGTTAATAGGAAGATTTAGCAATTTTCATTCTTGTAATCTCCATACAAGTTATTGGAAGCAAGAAATATTTGAAGATTATTTTACAAGCTAGATTATTTTCTTCTTAAGCCTCTGTGGCTTACATTTGAGCCCAACATCTATCATCTCAGGCTTCTCCTCATCGGGTTGTTTCCCTAGCTATTCTCCAAGGAGGTGTCTCCCGACCTGTCCTGCATGGAGGGATCTCTCAAGCATCTCTTCATGGTAGGGAATTTTGAACTTCTTTTCGTGGGAATATTCTGGACTCTGCTCATGGCCCCTGCTTGAGATTCGTTTCCTTCTTGTAGAAGTGGTCCCTTTCTAGCCCTTTCACTATGCGATATAGAATGTGACATTCTAGGAGATCTTCTTGATGTCAGCCTAGCAATGAACTAGGGAGCTACACTGTTGTCTGGTGATCTTTCTCGAGCTTGTCGGGCAACGTCAGGTCAGGGTGCTCACCTCGACTCTCGCGTTGAACCAGTGTGGCTTTGTCTTGGAGCGAAAGGGTAGCTCAAGCATTATTCTGGCGATCCATCGGTGGAATTGGAAGTGATGCTTCAAATTTTTTAATGAAAATTCCACACCAATTCATTAGTTGCCAACACCTGCAATTGTAAGCGTTGGATCCTCTCTTCCATTCTTGTATCGCCCGAGTGAGTTGGGTGTGCCTGACGTGATTGCTGAGGACTCCGATAAGCAAGTGGGCCTTCTTCAAGTACTGCTCCAGCGTCTATGCAAGGCGGCGGTGACAAAGATACTCTTTCTGGCATGGCTACTTCCTGTTCCACCATTGGTGGATCCCGAACATTCTCCTCACATCGTGGACATTGTGGCGACCTTCCCCTTGATATGGTTGGCGAAACAATCCGCTCACTCTGCAACAACATTGATAAATGTAGCCTTTTGTATTGTTTTCCACAGACGGTGCCAATCTGATATGATAAATTCTGACCAGAGGTAGATTCTTTAGGCAGCCTTGAGGCAATGCAAATGTTTTTCGTAATCTCACTGCAAGGACGAACAAGTCAGCAAAGGGGCATCGGAGCTGGCCGGTGCGATAACCCTCTGATGACAAAGTCAGGGTCAGAATTAAGCAATAGGTATCTATTGTTTTCCAAGAATTTTTTATCCCCTCTACAAGGGTTCACCTCCTGTATTTATAAGGCCTGACTTCCTTAGCTCTACCTATGTACCACTCGTCCATGTTCTCCACTGGACACACGCATGAGAGGGGGAATATTCTGAATATTCTCTACTTTCAGGGAGTTGTAAGGCATTAGGAGTCTCAACAATGAACTTTCATAATACTTGGGGAGAATACTCTCACTGGTAGCTCCACTTCCTCTGGGGCACCATCTCTAGCCAAGCCCTGAGTAGATGACTCTCCCAACCGCAATGACGTGTCACATAGTCAGTTGTAATGTCACGGAACTAACTCAACTAAGGACTCTTAGTCGATCAAGGAGGGAACCTGCCCAAGTGGCTGAGGTGGAGGCTTCACCTGAGAAGGGATGGTGAGGGTTTGCTAATTAAAGACTGAGGTGAGAGCTCGACAAAACTAGGATGAGGCGAGGGCTCATCCGCGAAGGACCGAGGAGAGGGCTTGGCAAGACTTTGGTGAGGCTATTGGGAATATGCCCAAACTCCTAGAAATGTTTTGGTAATAACAAACAACCCATTGCTCTAACCATATGTGCTAAGTGGTGATTAGTACAAAAGGACCACTCAAGCTTTGCATATTTGATTTATTAAGTTAAGACACGAAGTTCAAGAAGGGAAGCTACATGCGATGATGAAGACTTCAAGAATCAAGTGATGACAAAGAAACTTCAAGAATCAAATAATGATGAAGACTTCAAGACTCAAGTCAAGATGAAGACCCTAAAATAGTCTAGTACTCTTTGTATATTGTACACTTTATATGTATATGTGCACACACTTCATGCATCGCATATCATCATACTAGAATGACTTTAGGACATCCCTTAACCAAGCATGGAAGTCCATAGGGGGTGTAGAACATAATTAGAAATGCATGTTCTATGTGTTACTCTGAGAAAAACACTTTAACTAGACTCCAACACAACTTGAATCAGGTCAATCCAATGTCAGACCAAAAATATATGGCCGAAATACTGGCAACTAGTCAATATGATAATTGTTTGTCAAAAACAAGACAGAACTATAGGCTGTCGACCGACTGGAAGCCCTGGTCGATAGGACCTAGCTATTGATCGGATGAAAGTCCTAGTCAACTGGAACCTACCTAGATCACTTCTAACGGCTAGTTTTCTATCTCCAATGTCTCTTTCCGATCGATCAGCTACTGATGGCAGTCGACCGATGGATCCAGAATATGACCGTTAGAGTCTGATTTATTGTCTAAAAATCTCTCCTAATCTCACCTATAAATACATAAGATGCTCATAATTAATTATCAATTAGATCTGAGCATTAAGAGCAAAGTTGTGAGCTATTAAATTTATAAAGGCATTCGAATCACTTGAGCGGCATTGGTCTTCACCAATCCCAAAAGGAAAAGCTTAAGTCTTCATTAAGTCTTCCACATTCTCGCTAGACACATCAGAGCTACAGTGAAGATTTTTTAAGAGGTGCATCATTTCATTTTCAAAATCATCATTTGCACCACACCAGAGGTTCTCCTCTTTATTCCATTTTCTTGATTTTCTGTTTTACAATTCTAGACTGTACTTAGGATTGTGTAAGGAACTTCTTATCCTGAAAAGAATAAGGTGTCTCTCTACCTATAAAGGACATTATAAAGGTGCCTCTTTGCCTATAAAGGAGATTTGTAAGGATACTCTTATTTGTAAAAAGATTGTACTGGTTTTCTTCCCTACCTATTGTACTGAAAGGGAGAACTAATGGAATGAATTACAAGAGGATTCTTGTAGGGAGTGGACTAGACTCAGATTGAGTCAAACCACTATAAATCTTGGTGTAGTGTGATTGTGACTTCTTTATTCATTCTGTAGTTTTATTTACGATCACACTTGGGCTAATTTTTAAAAGAATTGAATTTTCACTAGTATGACCTATTCACCCCCTCTAGGTTATTTCAATTGGTATTAGAGCGTGTTCTCAAATTACTTAAGACTATTTTAGTCTTAATAGTGGGTCAAAGACTATGGCCACATCCCAAGGACCATCAGAGGGCATAAACGTCTTGAGACCCCCTTACTTTAATAGAGAGAATTTTTCTTTCTGGAAGTGCAGATTCAGAAACTTCATCTGTGGACATAACATTCTTGTATGAAGGGCCATAGAGAATAGACCATACGCCTTCACCAAAGTCATGGATGGAAAGACAGTACTCAAGGAAGAAAAGGAGTGGACAGCAGATGACATAGTCCTCCTCATCCAATATAACTTCCAAGCTGTCACATTCCTTCAGTGTACCCTCAACAACAAGAGTTCAATCGGGTCATAGCATGTGATATAGCCAAAGAAATTTAGGACATGCTCCTAGTCACACATGATGAAGGTACGGAAGAGGTAAAAGAAAGAAAAGTAGATCAACTTGTCTCAAATTACAAGTAATTCTTTATGAAAGAAGATGAATCTACTACTACTATGTTTACTCGCTTTACTGACATTGTAAACAGCCTTAAAAGTTTAGGCAAAACTTATACTAATGCTGAAAGGTTAGAAAATTTTTAAGAGCTTTACCAACTGCTTGGAGGCCTAAGAAGACAGCCATTAAAGAAGCAAAGGATCTAACAAAGACATCACTCAAATATCTTCTGGGATCCTTACAAACTCATGAAGTGGAACTAAAAGCTAATAAGCCAACCTCTGAAAACAAAAGAAGAACTATAGCTCTAAAGTCTTCTCAAACTATTGAAGAAGTAAGCGATGACAACGAGGAAGAAGACTTTGACATTGAAAAAATCTCTCTCATCAAGAGAAAGTTCAACAAATTTCTTAAGAAGAAGGGAAGAACACTATAGAAGAACAAGTCTCATGGCGATAAGTCCTATGGAGATAAAGGCAAGTAAATTCAGAACTAAGGAAATATCTTCTAAAGTTGTTGTATATTTTGAATGTAGAAAATTTGGTCACTTTAGAACCGACTGCCCATATAAACCAAAGAAGAAAGCCTATGCAGCCACGTAGGACTCGAATGATGAAGAAGAAAAGAGTGACTTTGAAGAAGAAGTCACCAACCTAGCTTTGATGGCTCTTGCAGATAAAGAACAAGAGGTAAGTCAGCAAACCTAAACTGATTCTATTGTAAATGACTCAAACAAAGAGCTTCAAGAAGCCTTCGAGGCCTTGTATGAAGAAAGGCTAAAACTGGAATTAGATAAAAATTTATTAGAAAAAGAAGTTGACATTCTTAACAAAAGAGTGGATTCTCTAACTTCCAAGGTGAGTCAACTTAAGGAGGAAAACTCCAAGTTGAACGCCACCCTTTACACTTTTACCAGAGGGTAAAGAAACCTTGATAACCTCCTTGGATCTCAAAGAAAAGTTCCTAAGGAAAGAAAAGGATTGGGTTATAATGGACAAAACCCATCTAGGAGAAAAGAAAAACAAAGTGAGAATCCAAGAAGGGGTGACCAAGGTAACCAACCATCCACATCTTATGTTGAGTATAGTTTTTGTAAGAAAACAGGGCATTCCATAAACCAATGCAATGCCAAGAAAAGAAAAACCACAAACTTTCAAAATGAGAGACTAAGAACCAAAGTAAACCATGCTTATTTTTACACACCTCAAAGAAGGCAATATAGGCCTCTTTACCTATGCCTAGATATAGAAGACCCCAACCTCAAAGGGGATACTCTATTGAAAGGACCCAAAGGCAATACCAAGGTTATAGGAACTACCCTCAAGAGTCCTATAGACCTCATGGGAAATACCAAACCCAAGGGTCCTATAGACCTCAAAGGTATTATACTCCTCAAATACCAAATGGGTTATATGAACTTCACAGGACTTAGAGAAACCTAAGATCATCTCAAAGGTAGAACCAAAGACCTAAGAAGTACAATACCACTTGGGTTCCAATAGGAACATTTGACACTAACAATAACGGACCCATGAGATTATGGGGACCAATGTATGACTAAATTACTATTGTAGGTGTGCTTGAAGAATAAAGTAGAAACTAAATGGGTAATAGATAGTGGATGCTCCAAGCACATGACATCCAACAAAGACTTATTCTCAAGCCTACGAGACTATGATGGAGGATGGGTCTCTATTGGAGATGACAGCAGAGGAAAAATTGATGGAATTGGGAAGATAAAGCTAGGAGGTATTTCCAAATCAAATGTCTACCATGTAAAGAACCTCAATTATAATCTTTTCAGTGTAAGCCAGCTATGTGGAGAATATAAACTAGAATTTGATGTTTCTCACTGTTACATTAAAGATACAAACAATGATCTTATTTTAAAAGGTTCTAGGAAAAATAATATTTATATTTGCATGCTTGAGGAAACAAGCCCCTTGAATGCATGTTTGGTTTCTAATCATAGTGAATCCTCATTATGACATAGAAAACTTGGACATGTAAATGTCAAGTTAATCCAAACCATTGCATCCAAGGATCTTGTTAGGAAACTTCCTAATATCAAATATGAGAAAAATAACTTTTGTGATGCTTATCAGAAAGGCAAACAAGCCAAGGTTTCCCGTAAGTCGAAGAACATTATTTCTTCATCAAGACCTTTGGAACTCTTACACTTGGATTTGTTTGGACCTATTAATGTACTAGTATGAATGGAAAATCTTATACATTTGTGATTGTGGATGACTACTCTAGATACACATGGACTGTTTTTCTTAAAAATAAAAATGATGCCTTTGATGACTTTGTAACTTTGTGCAAAAGATTACAAACCAGAAAGGGTACATAGTAACCATTGTGAGAAGTGACTATAGAAGGGAATTTGACAACATAAGTCAGTTTGACTTATATTGCAATAAGTATGGAATTGACTATAACTTCTCCACTCCGAGAACACCTCAATCTAATGGGGTTGTTGAAAGGAAAAACAGACCACTACAAGAGACGGCTAGGATAACGCTCAATGAGTATTCCTTGCCTAAATAATTTTAGGCTGAAGATGTGAATACAACTTGCTATGTGCTAAATAGAATAATTCTTAGGCCTTTGCTTTCCAAGACCCCATATGAGCTGTACTTTGGTAAACTATCAAATGTGGACTACTTTAGGATATTTGGTTGAAAATGTTTCATCCTAAACACTTCTAAAAACCATCTTGGAAAATTTGATGAAAAATCTAACGAAGGAATATTCTTAGGATATTCTCTCAACAGTAGAGCATATAGAGTTTTAATAAAAAGTCATTAATGGTTGAAAAATCCATGAATGTTAGATTTGATGAATCACTGCCTAATGACTTGAATAAATCTCTTGTTGATGATGATAATGTTATATTTGATGAGATAAAGAACGAAGTGAATGATATCTCTCTAGATGTTCCTAAGGAAAAAGAAAAATAAATTACTATTGAAATGGTAGAAATATTGCCTAAGGAAGTTATTCCCCATAGGAATCATCCTTTAGAAAACATAATAGGGGATCTAAATGGAGAAATCCAAACTAGATCTAAATCTCGAGAGATATGCAACCATACTGCATTTATCTCAAGGATTGAACCCAAGAACATAGAAGAAGCACTAAAGGATAGTGATTGGATTGTTGCCATGCAAGAAGAGCTTCACTAATTTGAAAGAAGCAAGGTATGAGAATTTGCCCCAAAACCTAACCACCACACCATCATTGGTGCCAAGTGGGTCTTTTGTAATAAACTGGATGAACATGGGAACATAGTAAGAAACAAAACTAGGTTAGTAGCCAAAGGGTGTAATTAGTAAGAAGGAATAGATTATGATGAAACCTATGCACCTGTAGCAAGGCTAGAATCTATAAAAATGCTACTCGCTTTTGCATGCCATAAGAATTTTAAACTATATCAAATAGATGTAAAAAGTGCCTTCTTGAATGGTTACATTCAAGAAGAGGTGTATGTAGCTCAACCACCTGGTTTTGAAAACCCAAAGTTTCCAAACCATGTTTTAGACTTGAGAAAGCCCTCTATGGACTCAAACAAGCTCCTAGAGCTTGGCAAGAAAGATTGAGTACTTTCTTAATTGAAAGTGGCTTCTCAAGGAGGGAGGATTGACATTACCCTGTTTGTAAAGAACAAGAAAGAAGACATACTTATTGTTCAGATTTATGTAGATGATACATGTCACACCCCGTTCACACTGAACCGGGCCAGTGACCGAGTTAACACCGGTTAACCCAAACCTGCCAGGATCATCAGATACTGTATTCCACCACAGCATACACAACTAATATAACTCATCAGATCAGCGGAAGACTAAGTTTTACCTGTGAATAATCCCCCATAATACTTGATACCCGGATAGTGATACAATAATTATATACATTTGGGCCCGAAGGCATGATATATACACAAAAGGATAAAATTCAAATATCAAGTACATAAGGAAATCCACCAAAACAATCAGAGTACACAGATCGGCTCGGTATCAAGGCTGGAGCTCAGCTCGGCATCAAGGGTCATGCCCAGCTCGGCATCACATAGAAGAGCTCAGCTCGGCCTCAGAAGTGGAGCTCAGCACGGCCTCAAAGGTGGAG